>NC_056731.1:680418342-680678342 GCF_019279795.1 Protopterus annectens
GGCATACACAGTTGTGTGACTGTTCTGTGAGCCCCTGTGTTTGGCATCTCCCTTGAATAATGTAGTGGAGTTTCCAGCCATGTGGCCTAGTGAATATTATGTGGCATATATATCGGACAGAGTACTTGTTGTCCCAAGTGGCTGTTAGATCTTTACAAGTAGCCCAGTAGCTCACTATATTCCCTTGCATACATGCATTAGGTCCATCCATATGCTACCATATTCTAGTACCCTTTATAAGTGGTGATTAGCTGTGTGACTTGCCTTATGAATGCAGCAGTTGACAGACCTGTAGTTCAGGGCTGACTCTGTATGATGCACGCAGTCCACAGCCAATACATGGTGAGGTACAGGTTGTGTGGGCTGGCTGGCATCATTTTTACTAATATGTATGTGAGTCAGAATAAAGTGTCAGTCCCAGAGCCCTAGGTTGTCAGTGAATGTGCTTTGCTTTGCCTCTTGGCCAAGGCCAGGGCATACTGGGCACAGCTACATCTGTCTACAGGGACAACCTCAGGGTTTTCTTCCTCAGAGTTACCCTGTGTGTGTGGCTGTGAGGATCTAGGCACTACTGGTGGCTGTGTATCCCTTCCTTGTGCTGATCCTGCTGCAGGTGTTTCTGCAGGATTATATTATGTAGCATGGCACATAGTGTGAACATGTGTACACATGTGGCTGGAGATTACTGCAGGGCTCCACCAGATATATTGAGGCACTGGAACCATGACTTCAGCAGCCCAAACACATGCTCTATGTTGTTCCTAGTTTGTGCGTGCACCTTATTATGGCATTCTTCAGTGGGTGCGTATGTACATTTCTGATGGGTGCCAGCATCCCCCAATAAATGGCCGCTTGGGATGCCCATCCCCAGTAAACACCTGGTACAGTCGTGATGCATGCCAGATATGACAGTTGTGCCAGCACACACATTCATGATTATGCCCTGGGCATTGCACATGACCTGGCAGTTGATGGAGTGGTACCCCTTGCAGTTGATGTAGATTCTACCCTCCTCACTGGGTGGTGCTTTGATGTGTACATGAGTGCAATCCATGGCATCCAGTACCTCAGGGTAGTGTGCTACACAGTACAAGTGTTGCATACTGTTGGACCTCACTTCAGAGGTGAGGGGAAAATAAATGTGCTCACTGGCATGTGGTAGCATGCCATCCAGGAACCGGTGGAGTATCCTGGATGCTGATGCCTGTCAGGCTCCCCATCATGTCCCCAGTTTGTCTTTGGAATGGACCTGTAGCTAGTATGCTAAGAGCTACACATACCTTTGTTTCCTCTGGGACAGGTTCCCTTGTATTGGGTCTGGGTCTGAGTTGAGGTTGGCAGAGCTCAGTGAGTTCTTGTAGTATGTCCCTGTTCACCCTGTAGCAGTCTACAATCTCCAGCTCATGTAGCCCATGGAGGGTTACCCTGGGCCTGAACACTCTTCTCCTTCTCAGTCTAGGCCTATGGTCAGCAGCAGCAGGAGCACTGACATCAGCATCTAGCACATACACATGTAGCAGACCTGCAGTCCCTAGCATTTCTTCAGTTAAAAGTCCAAAGTCTAGACTCCAGAGGTACAAAGTATGGGAGTGAAATCAGACTGTAGGGTTTCTGCAACCATTTTAGTGCTCTGCTGTAGGTGCAGCCTTTGTGTTTGGCTACCTATGATGCATTCCACCTGCCAAGTACATAATTATGGATTATTAATGGCCCTAGTTCAAATGGGACAGGAGTCATCAGTAATAAGATATCATTGCCTTTCTCAGCCTTCCTCACTCAGCAATGCTGTGTGCCACTCAAACATGTGCCACCAAAGAAAACAATGTTGAGTAATCATTGTACACTCCCCATAAAAGGTCATCATCAGCACAGCAGCGCACCATGCAAACATGCTCAAACCCACTGAAACATGCCCCTGAAGATAAACAAAGCTTAGCAGACACTGTACACACACCCCTGCTCAGCAGAGTGGCTCACTGCGCAAACAAGCACCACTGTGCTTCAATTAGCTTAAAAGGATGTGGACACACCCCCTTTTGATGTCAACTACCTCTTCTGTGGACACTGACATGATTCTCTGCCTACACGGATGGGATCTGCGGACACGGGTGCCCATTTGTATGTCAGCAACAAAGAGGTAACAAACACAGTGCCGGAACTATGAGCTTTATTGAGAAAAAACAGTAAGTGCTTTTGTGTCCAATGTTGATACTTCATCAGACTTAGCCATGAATATCTCAATCATCCTTTATATACAAAAAACACAACCTCTCTCATCATCCAATTAATCAATTAAAAAAATATGAAGAATCTTATACACCATTTATATAAAAATATGAAGTTGGAAAATACCTTTTCCTTACAGTAAACAAATAGATCAAAGGCTGAGCATTATATAATAAAAAATATAAAAATACAATGTTTGTGTTAATCAAAACTAAAACATAACTAAAACATATTAACTATCACTCGGTGGATCCTGTTTGGGCATCCTGCAGATTACTATAGCACCAGAAATGAGAAGGAGAGACTTTTTTGCTGATCTAAGTACCTTTTTGGCTTTCTCTTAACTGTTTTAGCTTAATCACACTTTAAAAGCCATTTTTGCTGTGGTTCTGTTGTATTTCTGCTGCATTTTACTGTTAAATCATTTTACTGTGTGTGCACTTAATTTATCTGCTTAAAAGTTAAAATTTAAACTGCATTTAGTACTGTAGGTGTCACACTCATGTGTGACAGCCTTTTCTGTGCATTTCTACTGTTTAAATTGCTTTTTGATGCTTAATTTCTAAAAAAACCCCCCCAAAAATACTATCTATACTGCTTGTTTCCCACCCTTTCCTATACTAGAATAGTCCAGATACCAGATCTGCTGGTTTCAGGACTTTAGTCTGTGTTTCTGCATGGTCCAGACCTTGTAGTGGTAGTGGGAGGTCTTTCTGCTTACCAGTGAGAGTGGTAAGCATTAGAACAGCCTATCTGTCGGAAGAGGAGTGGTTTGCAGCTCTGAAATTAACTTTATTGGCTGTTTTGGGCTGATTTCTATCCCTTTCAACTTCCTGAGTTAAAAACCCGTGTTTGCATGGGTTTGCACTTGTTTTAGCTTGGCAGATCCTGTTTGGGCATCCTGCAGACTACTACAGCACCAGAAATGATAAGGAGATACTTTTTTTCTGATCTAAGTATCTTTGTGGCTTTTTCTTAACTGTTTTAGCTTAATCTCACTTAAAAAATGTTTTTGCTGTGGTTCTGTTGTATTTCTCCTGCATTGTACTGTTAAATCATTTTACTTGTGTGCACTTGATTTATCTGCTTAAAAGTTAAAATTTAAACTGTATTTAAGCACTGTAGGTGTCACACTCATGTTCAACAGCCTTTTCTGTGCATTTCTACTGTTTAAATTGCTTTTTGCTGCTTAATTTCTAAAAAAAAAAAACCCAAAAATACTATCTGTACTGCTCATTCCCCACCCTTTCCTAGAGTAGAGTAGTTTGGATCCCAGATCTGCTGTTTTCAGGACTTCAGTCTGTGTTTATGAGTAGTCCAGACCTTGTTGTGGTAGTAGGAGGTCTTTTTGCTTATCAGTGAGAGTGGTAAGCATTAGACCAGCATATCTGTTGCAAGAGGAGTGGTTTCCAGCTCAGAAATTAACCTTATTGGCCGTTTTGGGATGATTTCTATTGCTTTCAACTTTCTGAGTTAAAAACCTGTGTTTGCGCAGGTTTACGCAAGTTTGTGCATCGCACAGCACTGCTTAGCTATTGTTAAACTATTCCCGGCACCATAAATTCTGCTCTTCAATTTTTCCTTTAGAACTAGTCAGATTCTTAATTTTAGCACTTGAACCTGCTTCTTCATGCTCAGCACTGGTTCAGAACTGTTGTAAGCACTAAATAAACTTTTAATTACTACAGCACTCAACCTTTATAACCTAGTGGTTAACATTATTTGTACTTATCTTCCTAAGTTTCTTAGAGGAAAACAGCTCCAGTACTTACTTTCCTCACTTATCTAGAGGAATATAGTGATTACCCAGGCATGTCCAAGGGACAGCTCCCGGTGTTCTTTCCTGTCTACCTGATGATTCTGAGCATCTTGGGGCAATGTATCAATTGCCTCATGTACACTGACAACCCTCTCCGCCTACCACCCAACACTACAACCTATGAGAGATGCATTTATCTAGCCAAACTTGAAGCAAAGCTCTCTCAACCCAAGACTGAACTTGTCAGTCAAGAGGAGAAGGTAAACACTTGCACCACACCACACTCATCACATAGACCCACTAAACCTACACCACCAAAACCCACACATAGATACACAAAAGCATTCACTGAGGCTCTCAATAATAATCTGCCCAAGCAACAGAGACCTCCAAAGCAGAAAAGCAAGCAACCATCACCCCTCAACACAAACAAAAAGACACATATCTTACAGGCTCAGTGTGCTACTAGTCACAGCCCATAAGGCAAAACAATGTACCCAACACATTAGTCATAGGTGACTCTATAGTCAGGCACACTGATGTTCCACTCACCGAACTAGACAAGGAGAAGGTTACTGTCAGCTGCTTGTCGGGTGCCAGGATCCGCCACATACCCCACGCACTCAGGTCACTCCACAACAAGTACAAATATGACTCAGTCTTTGGCTTGTTGGTGTGAACGACCTGAGATGTACCTCCCTGGACTATATGAAAAGAGACATGAAAGATCTCTCCAATCTTGTAATCCAGGCAGGTATGACCCTAGCCCTGAGTAACATCCTACCTTTACCCAGAATGATACCACAGTATAAGGACAAAATGATTGACTTTAACAATTGGCTAAGCTTCTGGTGTCATTCTAAGTGGATACAGTATCTGTCTGTCTCAGACAACATGGTTGACAGGTCACTATGCTTTGTGTCTGTGTCTAACAGAGCTCTTTTCAAACTATCTGGAAATATGCAGCGCTAAGTATTTTTTTTGGTTCTTCAGAATTGTGTACTGTAAATTGTTGCTGGACTAATTTTATTCAGAGTTGTGCACTGTTGTTTTTGATTCATTGTATAGTTTTTCAGATCTGTGCTGAAAGTGTTTTGTCCCACCTCCCCCGATTTTCTGCTGTGTCTTAAGTTGGTATAACTGTTTTTTACAGCTTGCATCATCTGACTATCTGAAGGATTACTTGCATAATTATAGACCTTGTTAGTTAGCAGCCTGCATATAATTGCTGGAACCTTTGTCTAACAGAGCTCTTTTCAAACTATCCGGAAATACACAGAGCTAAGTATATTTTCTGGTTCTTCAGAATTGGGTGCTGTAAATTGTTGCTGGAATAATTTTATTCAGAGTTGTGCACTGTTATTTTTGATTCACTGTATAGTTTTTCAGATCTCTGCTGAACGTGTTTTGTCTCACACACCCTATTTCTGGTTTGTTGTTTAAATTTGGTGGCTTTTGCAGTTGCCTGCCCAAATGCAGATTTGATCTGGGACACTCCCCCTAGTCCCATCTCTTTACCACATTCTACCTAATACACTCCTTCTGCACTTGTCTTTGGTAATTTTTTAATTAAATTGAATTTTTTAAACTGTGTTTGGCCTAATATTGCTACATACTCAAGTGTGCTAGCTTGCACTGCATTTGAATTGTTTTTACTGCTGTTTTAGCTACTTTTCTGTAAAAAAAAAGCTGTAAGCCTGTTTCCTACCTTTCCTGTAACTTGTGTATTCCAGATACAGATTTGCTGTATCCAGGACTGTATGTAAGCTTCTGAGCCCACCAAGCCGTTCTATGTTGGAGGGAAGCCTTCTAGCTTGTCAGTGGGAGTGGTAAGCACTAGGTAACCTGTCTACCACATAAGGAGTGGCTCTGGCCCAGAAATTGTAGTTATTGGCCATCTGGGCAATCTTTTCCATCTCTCTCAACTTTATGATTTGAAAGCCCACATTTGCACTTGTTTCTTTCCTGTAATTAGTCTAGTGCAAATACAGATTCTTAGTTTTAGCACTTGAATTTACTTATTCATGCTCAGCACTTGTTCAGAACTTGTTGTAAACACTAAATAAGCTATTAATTACTATAGCACTCGACCTTCCTCGTTACCTAGTGGAAAAACATTTTTGCACTTACTTTCCTCACTTGCTTAGAGAAAAACAGATCTTGTACTCACTTTCCTCACTTATCTAGAGGAAAATATTTTTTTATTCAGACATGTCGAAGGGTCAGCTCCCAGTGTTCTCTCCTGTCTATTTGATGAATCTGGGCATCTTGTGGCAATGTAGAAATTGCTTCATGTAAACAGACAACTCTGTCCTCCTACCACCTAACACTACAACCTGTGAAAGATGCACTTATCTAGCCAACCTGGATTTAAAGCTCTCTCTAACCAAGACTGAACTTGACATTCAAGTAGAGAAGGTAAACACTTGCACCACACCAGAATTATCACATAGTCTCACTAAATCTACACCACCAAAATCCTCACATAGAAACACAAAAACATTCGTGGATGATCTCAATAATAATCTGCCCAAGCAACAGAGACCTGCAAAGCAGAAACGCAAGCTACTTCCACCCCCAATACAACCCAAATTACACATAGTCCTCAGACTCGGTGTGCCACTCAACCACAGCCAATAATGCAAAACAACGTATCCAACACACTAGTCATAGGTGACTCTATAGTCAGGCACACTGATGTCCCACTCACCAGGCTAAACAAGGAGAAGGTTACTGTCAGCTGCCTGTCGGGTGCCAGGCTCTGCCACATAACCCATGCACTCAGGTCACTCCACAACAAGTACAAATATGACTCTGTCATTGTCCATGTTGGTGTGAATGACCTGAGATGTACCTCCCTGGACTACATGAAAAGAGACATGGAAGAGCTCTCCGATCTTGTAGCCCAGGCAGGTATGACCCTAGCCTTGAGTAGCATTCTGCCATCACCCAGAATGATACCGCAGTACAAGGACAAAATGACTGACTTCAGCAATTGGCTAAGCTTCTGGTGTCATTCTAAGGGGATCCAGTATCTGTCTGCTTGGGATGACATGGTCAACAGACCACAATGCTTTGCTAGAGATGGCCTGCACCTGTTGCTCCTGGGATTCCGGATACTGGCTAAAGTTCTTGCTGCCCCTATAGTGCCTTTTTTAGGCAAGGGTCAAATGACAAATTCACCACCGTAAGAAGAACAGGCAAGCAAAAACTGAGGGTAATGCTACTCAATGCTAGAAGTCTAAATCTCAAAATGCACTCACTTGAGGCACTCCTAAAAATGGAGAACATCGATATCTGTGCAGTGACTGAGACCTGGTTCAAGGCTGCAGAGAACACCCCTGCACTACCAGGCTATAATTCATACCACATTTTTCGGCCATGTAACCTGGACCAGACCACCAAAGGCAGAGGTGTGTCCATATTCATTAAGGATATCCACATCTCCAGGCTAGTTACTCAGCATAATGCATCCAAGGTTATCCAACTGCAAATAACTCTGGGCAAAACTGCAATCCAAATTGTAGCTTGCTACAGATCCCCCACAATGCCCCAGGATTCCCACTCCTCTTTTCTTGATGTACTGGAAAATATTACAGTTCAACCAAACACCCTAATAATTGGCAATTTCAACTACCCCACCATTAACTGGGAAAACTACTTGTGTACCAACTCCTTCACACAACGCTTTCTGGAATTCATAAA
The DNA here is from genome assembly GCF_019279795.1 of Protopterus annectens. Classification (NCBI taxonomy): domain Eukaryota; kingdom Metazoa; phylum Chordata; order Ceratodontiformes; family Protopteridae; genus Protopterus; species Protopterus annectens. Next base: position 680,426,033 of record NC_056731.1, read on the forward strand.
CTACAATGCCCTGGATCAACTTATCCACATCCCCACCAGGGGCAACAATATCCTAGACCTAGTCATTATCAACATGAGTGACTGGTGTCCCACACCTGAAGTCAACTCCTTATTGGTCCGATCCGACCATAAGCTAATCACCCTTGATATCCACATCCTGCCCCCACCCTCCATTAAATAAACCATGGTAAAAAATTTCTCCAAAGCCAACTTCATGCTTCTTAAGACAGAAGTGGTCAACATCATGACACCCATGCAGATGGACAATACAGTTACGACTGTTGAATCATACACAAATGCACTATATCAGCACTTACACAAGTGCATGGATCGTGCTATCCCAAACAGAACCAAGATGCTATCCTCCAAAAAAAGGAAGCCAATCTGATGGTCCCCTGCCATAAACAAACTGTGCAACAGAAGGAAGAAATTGTTGCAAAAGAGAGTAAAATCCCATGAGTGGAGGAGTTCCCTGGTCAGCATCAGTAAGAAGCTGAGATCCCTTATAAGATCCTCCACAGCTAGCTACGAAAATAAAATCACCACTGATTCTAAAGACAACCACAAAGCATTCTATAGGTATGTCAAGAATCTCAATGGCAACACCCAGATCTGCTCTGAGTTACAGCACAACAGCACGAAAATTACAGAACCATCTGATATTGCCAACATCCTGGCAGATAGGTTCAGTGCTAACTTTACCTCCACTCACCCCCTAAAGGGCCCATATCTATACAGGAAGAATGCAGAGTCCCTGTAATCACAACTATGCAGGTAAAAGCTGCACTCTCTAAAGCCAAAAACACAGCATCCATGGGACTGGACAGCATTCCAGGCTGCATTTACACGAACTTCAGAATGAACTGGTTTCTCACCTAAGCACCATGTACAGTCATATCCTCACATCAGGCTTTGTGTCCACTGAATGGTGTACAGCAACAGTTATCCCACTCCACAAAGGGGGAGCCACCACTGATCCCAAGAACTATCACCCTATTAGCCTGACGAGTCTGGTCTGCAAGGCCATAGAACGTATCATCATGGAACTCATAAACAAAGACATTGGTAACCTCCAAACTCTGGATCCCACCCAGTTCGGCTTTGTGAAAGGCAGATCGTGCCTCCTGAACCTGATCGACTTCTTTGAAGCAGTCACTAAGCAGTAGATGAGGGTAAGGTGGTTCACACAGCCTATCTTGACCTCGCCAAGGCTTTCAACACCATCCAGCATTCTGGAATTTTAGCTAAACTCACTAAACTATGTATAAATCCCTATGTCACAAGATGGGTTGCCAACTGGCTCACTGACAGAACCCACACTGTAAACGTTGCACACTCCAAATCTGACCTCAAACCAGTGACAAGTGGAGTACCACAGGGTTCAGTCCTGGGACCTCTCCTATTTGGTATCTACTTCTCTGAGGTACAGGCTGACAAAGAAGGCCTCTGGCTAATGAAGTTCACAGATGACTGCAAACTAGGCGCCATAGTCGAGTCCCTAAATGATGTGGAAATCCTACAGAAGGGCCCCTCTGAGACAGATGTCTGGTGTCAGAGCCATGGCCTCAAGCTCAATGCCAAAAAGTCCAACCAAGCACCCTAATAATGGATGATTTCAACTACCACACCATTAACTGGGAAAACTACTCATGTACCAACTCCTTCGCTCAACGCTTTCTAGAATTCATAAACTCCAATGCCTTGGATCAACTTATCCACACCCTCAATGGAGACAACAATATCCTAGACCTAGTCATTACCAACATGAGTGACCGGTGCTCCACACCTGAAGTCAACTCCTCATTGGTCAGATCTGACCATAAGCTAATCACCATAGATATCCACATCCCGTCCCTACCCCCCATAAAGGAAACCACGGTAAAAAATTTCTCCAAAGCCAACTTCATGCTTCTTAAGACAGAAGTGGCAAACTTCACAACTTCCATGCAGATAGGCACTGCAGCTATGACTGCAGAATCCTACACAAATGCACTCTATATGCACTTACACGAGTGCATGGATCGTGCTATCCTTAACAGCACCAAGATGCTATCCTCCAAAAAAATGAAGTGAATCTGGTGGTCCCCTGCTATAAACAAACTCTACAACAGAAGGAAGAAACTGTTGCAGAAGAGATTAAAATCCCATGAGTGGAGGAGCTCCCTGGTCAGCCTCAGTAAGAAACTGAGATCCCTTATAAAATCCTCCAAAGCTATCTATGAAAACAAGATTGCCTCTGATTCTAAGGAGAACCACAAATCACTCTATAGGTATGTCAAGAATCTCAATGGCAACACCCAGGTCTGCTCTGAGCTACAGCACAATGGCATGAAAATTACAGAACCAACTGACATCTCCAACATCCTGGCAGATAGGTTCAGTGCTAACTTTACCCCTCTCACAACCTAAAGGGTCCATATCTATACTGGAATAATGCAGTGTCCCAGCAGTCTCAACTGCGCAGGTAAAAAATGCATTTTCCAAAGCCAAGAACACAGCTTCCATAGGACCAGACAACATCCTGGGCTGTGTTCTACATGAACTGCAGAATGAACTGGACCCCCACCTTAGCACCATGTTCATTCACAGCATCATGTCAAGCTTTGTACCCCCTGAATGGTGCACTGCACAAAGGGGGAGCCACCATGGACCCTGGGAACTATTGCCCTATTAGCCTGACAAGCCTGGTCTGCAAGGCCATGGAACACATCATCATGGAACTCATAAACAAAGACATAGGTAACCTCCAAACCCTGGACCCCACTCAGTTCAGGTTTGTGAAAGGCAGATCATGCCTCCTGAACCTGATTGACTTCTTTAAAACAGTCACCAAAGCCATAGACAAGGGGAAAGGCAGTTCACACAGCCTATCTCGACTTCACCAAGGCTTTTGACACCATCCCCCATTCTGGAATTATAGATAAACTCACTAAACTGGGCATAAATCCATATGTCACAAGATGGGTTGCCACCTGGCTCACTGACAGAACTCACACTGTAAAAGTTGCAGACTCTAAATCTGACTTCAAACCAGTGACAAGTGGAGTACCACAGTGTTCAGTCCTGGGTCCTCTCCTGTTTAGTATCTACTTTTCTGAAGTAAGGGCTAACACAGAGGACCTATGGCTGATGAAGTCTGTGGATGACTGCAAATTAGGTGCCATAGCTGAGTCCCCAAATGATGTGGACATCATACAGAAGGGCCTCACTGAGACAAATGCCTGGTGTCAGAGCCATGGCCTCAAGCTAAATGCCAAAAAGTGCACTGTCATCCCCTTTGGTAAAAACTTTGTTCCCATGAACTACCACATAGGTGGCAGTGCTCTAAATGCCTAAGGTGTGATAAGACACCTTGGGACCCAGGTGGACAGTAGTCTCTCCTTTGATAATCACATCACCACAGTAGTCAGGAAATCCTTATCCATGGCACACCTCATCACAAAAGGGTTCTAATCCAGGAAAAAAGAGGTCATTGTTCCCCTCTAATCGGCACTCATTAGACCCATTATAGAGTACAATGCCCCTTTTGGAATGTACCTCACAAGACATCTGCAAACGCCATAGAAGTACCTCACCAAGATGATTATGGGCCTCAAACAGGTGTCCTGCACTGACCATCTCAAAAAAACTCCAGCTTTACTCAGTAGCATATCACCTACTCCATGGTGATCTCTGCCTAACATACAAAGCTATGTCAAACCCAGAGCTGTTGGACATGCTACTCCTAAAGAAATCCCAGTCCCTCCAGGATACATGCTCTAGGGACCTAAACCTTGTCACCAAAATAAATAGAACATGCTGGAGGGATAGATTCCTGTCCCAGAGACTTCCCATACTCTGGAACAAGCTACCTTTCTATGTCAAGCAAAGTACCTCATTAGCACTCGTCAAGAAAATTCTTGATAAATGGATGGGAACTAGGAAATTCATCCTGGGGATCACTTCTGCAGCCCTGCTCGACAAGGGGACTTTAAAATAACTTCCTTGGGTGGCAAAAGCCAGGGAACCTTATTGGCTAGGCTAACATAGGGCCTAGAGCCGATAACCTAGTACCTACCTATAAACCTATGAACTTATGAATGTTAATGTAAATAATTCAAATGGCCAACAGTTGGCAGCATACAGCACCCTATAGTCAAAAGCTCCTTTTCTAGTTAATATGCGCTAAACAAATTACAACCATTGACATGTCTACAACTAATGTACACCTCAATATGCATAAATATATGTATATATTCAGTCCATATGCTTTAGTACCAATACCAGGTAACCAATAGTTGTTTATTAATGTATATAGTTTCTTACCCATCTCAATTACAGCCAGGCAAAGCAAACCTTTATTGTCTTGGTATGTTTTGATTATTCTGGGTAATGGTACTGTTTTGTTCCACAATATTGCTACACCTCTTTTTTTTCGTACACTCTGAGCTTACTATATTTGTGTAATTATTTGTATCTAGAAATTTAATAGTATCTTTTGTTAAATGGGTTTCTTGTAAGAATACTATATTAGGTTTATGAAAAGCTAGATATTTAAATAAATTACTTCTTTTATATGGATTGTTCAAACCATTTATGTTAAGTGACATACCTTTCAATGTAGTCATATTATGTAATTGTACCTGAAAGATGTGTTAGTAACATATCAATATCATATGTATAATGTGAAAATTTCTGCAAAAAAATGAATTTGTTCCTAGTAAAAATATTAAATCTCATGTCTTTAGGAAAAAATGTATTCCTTGAGCTTTATTCTCTATATTTTCTCTAAATAAGCTACTCTGGATGTCAAAAAACTCTTTTTAAAAAAAATGATTACACACACTAGATAAAAACAAACACCCCAAGTCCCCAACGCTCCCCACCTGAAGTTATAACCTCCTAATCGCAATGACATCTGTCACTGAGATCAACCACTAAACTGTAACAACAGAGTACAAACTCCATTAATAACATACTTTATATACTTTAAGTTAGACCCGCGGTAGTGGTGCTGCAGTAGCTTTGTTGCCTCACAGCAAGATGTTGTCCCGTTCAATTCTGAGCTAGAGCATCTTCTGTGTGGAGGCATGCGTGAATGGGTGTGCCTTCGTTGAAGGTTGTGCATCAGGGCTGGTAACTCAGCACGTAAAAATCCACTACCAAACATTAGCGGACCGGAGTTCCGCTGTGGTGACCCCTAACCGGGATAACCCGAAAGACACAACAACAACAACAACAACATATACTTTAAGTTAGAAACATTAAGATAATCAAATTCTAATGAAATCATTAATTGTCCTAATATAGTGTTATCTGGAATGTCTAACAGATTATTTAAAAGGACTAAGTAATTTAGCCCACTGCCTTACTATTAACATAGAAAACAGAGGTTGTGTGTATAAACAACATTTCTATTAGGTTAGCAGATATAATACGTTATCTAGGGCATGATGTTATTGTTCAAACCATGGTTTGTTTAAATGTAATTCTATTTTGCATTAACATGTTTGTAACTCTCGTTATATCTCTTCCCTTTATTTAACTTGAACACGAGAGGGAAGAGAGAGAGAGAAAAGAGAGAGAGAAAAAAAAAGTAAAACAAGGCTGACGTAGTTAGGATCCCTTGTAAATAGTTATATTTAGAATGACTATTTAGAAGACGTAAGTGTAATTATAAACAGTATGTCATTTAAATAAACATTGTATCATCCCCAAATGGGATGTAGTCACTATAAACACATGTATATACAACCGCTTTCACTAGTGGCAGAATAAGATATCTATTTGCAAAGTTCTTTTTAGTATACCACTTTTGTTATTCAATTCTTTGCTATGCAAAAAAACATTCTGAAATTATATGCATAACCTTACTTATGACACTTAAATATAAAGATTGCACAAATTTGTGAAGATATTAACTTTGAGTATGGTAACCATAATCATAGTATCCAGTGATACTTCAAAGAAAGATGAGGGAGAGGAAAAAAAATTTATATATAAATATATATATATATATATATATATATATATATATATATATATATATATACACACACACACACACACACACACACACACACACACACACACACACACACACACACACACACATACAAAAATGAATGTTACCATCAGTATTTACACTTGTAGGGTCTAAGAATAAAGCACATAGATATTTACATTTTAATACTCGTACAGTTCTCTCATAACCATCTCCTCTCTTGCCTCTTTTATTTTTACATTTTCTTCCTTTATCTCTTCTGTAATCCTTTCTTCAAGTCACAAAATATGAAGATATTATGTTATTGTAATATGTAATCTTATCATCGACCATATAAATGATGATTTTAAGTAAATAACAGTTGATTTAAAACAAAAAAGACTGTTAAACCAAGTTACAGTCAAAATACAGTTTTTCACGTCCTGGAAATGTTCGTCGCACGGTGATGACATCATCCAGCTGTTTCACATCGTCGAGGGAGTTGAGAGAGAGAAGAGATGATTCCACAAACTGTAGAAAGTTTTACAAATGAATAATTAGCTCGTGAGAGCACTGCACAAGGTAAGGAGAATGTTCAATGTTGTCTCCCTTATTCTTTCGGTGGGAAACAGCTGAATTTCAGTAAAAAAAAAGTTTTTATACATGTGAATCAGCATATATCTGTTTCCCATACTAGAAACTGCAAAACTGTCATAAAAAAAGTTTTCAAACAAAGCATGAAAGTAATGTTGTAACTTTTCCTACTGTTCTATTTTGTCATTTAAAAGCACTATGTTTATTTTTAACTATATATATTCCCTATAGTTTAGATTAATATATAAATAATAAGCCTTGTAATACAAACACATATAACATCTCCCAGCTTCTCAGAGCTAATGTATGCATTGGCATTTAAACCCACAGATACTACACTACCTTCCCAACATTTACCTATCCTGAGCAAATGTATATCATGTACATATTTAATAATTACATTGTGAATTCTTGTTCTACTCTGAGGGTGTAACACAATTTATGCTCAGTGCTGACCAGTACTGTATGATTAGAAGTGAGATGGAAACTGTTATATGAATATGTTATTCTCTATGACTTAAACAAAGTGCAATTAGAAGAGAAAAGAAGGCTTTGACTATGTTATGTATTATTATTACTTTGAGTTTAGAGAGACTTGTCGATAATATGCTATCTATACAGGAAATTATATGTATATTAAAAAAAAAAAAAAACTTTTTTTCTTTTCCTTCCCTCCCCTTCCCCTCCATTTTTCTTTACTTTATATTTTCCACTGTATCCCTTCATTTTATCTTACATAGAATATTAAATATTTATAACTGTATATATTATAGCTGTGTGAAATTAAAGTGTAATATACAGCTAAGTAGTATCCTGTACTATGAAGCAGAAACTGAGGTAATGCATTTATATGGTATGCTTACTTATATAAAATGAATACTTATAGTGTTAGTTATAAATATATCAATGGTAGATTAAGTATGTTATATTACATCAAATTAAGTTATGAATAAAACATTATATATATGCGACAGATGAAAAGCAGTGTAGATCTTACCTTGTATTTATAACATATCAAAATAGACTTGTTAATAAAAGCATAGTCCGCAATAATAGTTTGTTTTATAAATAGTCTGTATTTCTCATTTATTCTTTAGTCTTTTTGTTTTTCAGTAGATTTCCGTGTAGTTTTAGGAGCCATTCTTTTAAGAGAGGGGTTAGCCCACTCCATCTCTTCTATGTTTTCCAATAATTTATGGTTTTTAACATATGTCATAGCAGAATCAAGATCCTCAAACAATAAAGGTCCATCAGGAAGAAAAATCTTCAGCCTTGCTGGAAACAAAATAATAGGCATATTTTTTATTCAAAAAAAGGGGGTGGCGAAAGCCAAATAACTATGGGCTAGGCTTATAAATGCCCTTGGGCAGATAGCCTAGTATAAACCTATGAACCTATGAACCTATGAACAAGAGGTGAGTCTTAATCTGTACCTTTTACAGTTCTTTAATGACAGGTAAAAAAAACTTTCTTTTGGTAATTACCATTATTGAATAGTCATTATCGAAGCGAATGATGGAGTCATTGTATTTTAAAGGTGATTTTGACCAGGCTGTTTTTAGAATTAAGTCTTTATCTGAAGATGATAGGAATTTTACTATGACAGATTTAGGTTGTTTCCTGTTGGTACTGTTTCCTGATGTGAAGATAAAGATAAAGCCTCTGGTAAATCTAAAAATTTTGGCAGCTATGAGTTAAGGAAACTTGACATATTGTTTCCTTCTATATTTTCCTAAAGACCAAAAATCCTTATATTATTCTGGCGTGATCTATTCTCTAGATCATCCAGTTTATGTTGTAATAAAGTATTTTGTTTAAGCAAAAATTCTATGTTGTTTTCATTTTCTAGCAATCTTCCATCAAAGTCTGTTAATGATTTCTCAATACTAGTAATTTTAATTTTTTGCTGTTTTAGAGCCTCATAAAGCATATCCATCTGCTTGGTAGCTTTTTCTTTAAAGTTGTCTATTTTACAGTCAATTGTATCAATCTTAGTTGTGAGGTCTTGAATAGTTGTTATTAATGTCTGTAGTTCCTTTATACTGGAGTCCTGGTTGCTTGCCTTAGTATAACTCATGTTGAAAATCTCCCAGAAGTGAAGTATTTGTTCAGATGAAGGTTTTGACTGGAAATTATAACCAATTTCAGTTTATAAGTAGATATTCCTGAAGAGAATGTTGAATACTATCAGATTCTGCAAAAATAAATCCACTTTTTTCTTGATATGAAACAAATTTCCAGTGAAGATATATTTTCCTTAGTGGAGCTTGTGAAATCTGCTGCTACACCATGACCATGCTAGACACACCCCCCGCTTTGAAACTGTTTTGAAGTACCTGCTGAAGCTGCTATTTCATGAATATGGTGCTTCATTCAAAACTGTTAAGAAATTTTAGAGGACTACTAATTTTTATACTTTTATCAGTGAATTCACCCTTTTACAGACTAACATACAAACATTTGAGCTAGATTTAGAAATTGATTAATTGCTTTCTTAGTTCATGTCATATTTATATTCATAGTATACTTACTCCATACAGATTAAGTGTTTAATGCTCAGTTTTACAGTCTTTTTGACTCTTTTTATATTTTACTTGAATGTTTATAAAAGTGCTTTGGAAGTTAGCACTGAAATAAATTTACAATTGAAGCAGAAGATTTGATTACCTTTTATGTAGTTGAGGTCCAACTGCTCATGGCTCATTTACTCAGAGCTGAATAGTTGTATGTGCATTTGAGAGTAATAATCTTGAATATACCGACTCTGTATGTAAATGTAGTTCTCTGAAGTTCTGCAACCTTGGAGGCAGCATATTTATAATCCACAGATTGTGGGGGACGATCCCCCATCTAAAGTAATGCAGGCAAGTAAACTGTCTAAAGAAAATGCTTTTTAAAACTTGTTGACTGTTGTGAATATTCCTTGAATCAAGCGATCACCTGCAAGTTAATGGACCTGAGCAGCTTAGATCCCAAAGCCCCTTTCATGCAGCTCTGCATAATGCTCTTAATTCACGTTGTTTAACATCGTAAAACATTTGCAAAATTAAAAGTTTTAAAAGTATATTCTTCAGTTTGGTTCCTTACAAGTTTTCATAAGGATGTTGTATTGTTTGTATGTACCCTTTCCCACAGATGATTACTATTTATAAATACTGATGTTATTTTCATGTACACAATTGAAATGTTGAAACGTATGCTGAGATATTAGGCGTGGTGCATTTCTTGATTAGTATGAAAGGGAAATCAGATGCAAAAATATATGTTATTTAGTATACAATGTAATATAACTGCCATTTGCAATGGAACTGTGAATTATAACTAGTAAAACATAAAAACATAAAAATACAGCCCCACAGGGTCATAAACACTATAAGCTCCACACAGGAAGGAGATAAAAATTAAAATAAAAATAAAACAAAATAAACAGTTTTTATTATCTTCATGACTTTAACAGCCACATGCAGAGGTGCTCCAAGGTAGTAATGCAAGCATCAAACCACCAGTTAACCTTTGTCTGAAACACCATGGTACCTAGGGCTGGATGACCTAGAGGGCCTGTCAAGACAATTCTCCAAAGTGGAGCCTGGACAGTCCACTAGAGAAGCAGCCACAGAGGCCACTAGTGAGTCTTCCAGCTCACTTACTACAGGACAAACGGTATCACTCTGCAGAAAAGCAGGCTTGTGGACTGCTGAAATGTAGCAGCTGGTGCATTGGTTAGTGTAGAGAGTGATGGCTGCAGCCTTACCATTGTTTGATCCATTGCTGACATGCAGAGAAAAGAAAGTAAATGGAGAAGAAAAAATAATAAAGTAACACAATAAAAATGAAAAAAGAAAACTAAACAGGACACAACTGAAATGGTCAGTGTGATGTGGTACACTTTTTATTAAAAAAGGGCATTGAGGGAGAAGCAACAGTCATCATAGCATTTTAAAGCAATAGCAATGGAACCCATTATTATTCAATGGATGATAACCTGGGATAGAACAAGCAGGTATAGCTGAAACAGAGGTGGGTGACCCAGAATAACTGGTGTATACATTTATGTACAAAATGTATAAATAAATAAGCAATGGGGAAAATTAAAGTGCATAGAAAATATAACTGTTCAGTGCTGTGGTAAACAGGCCAAGAAAAGTTATGCAGAGATGACAAATTAAGTTATAACTGAAACAGTTCTGGACAGTAGCACAGTAAATGGAGGGCAATCTGATCTACAAAGCCAATGAACACCTATGTTATGTTTAAATATGAAAATGCAAGCAAAACAATGCACAATGCAATAGTAAACAAGTTATATACACGTATGTGGTAACAACAGCAATACAGTGCATTCACATCTAGGTCTGGAGAGTTTGACCTGTCTGCTGTGTAAGGCAGTCCTGATCTCTGCATTTTTTTTTCAAAGCTGCAAAACAGACAATAACATTGAGTGAGCAAAGTAAACCTATTGCAGCAGTAGACATATATAACCATGCATTTCATGCATTTGTACAGTGACTCAGTGCAAAGAAATATCTTACTGAGTACGGAATCTCAATCACTCCCTAGTCACTACTTCTCATTGGAAGAGAAGGGCTGGGTTGTACCACTGCAGGTCACTATATTTATGACATTTACTGCTCACCAAACTGAATGATGTCAATGACATCACTAAATGTCCTATCAAGTACATGCCATGCATCAGCTTTGTATTTGGGACCTTCATAATTACCCATCAGGTACAACCAGTGGTAGGTATGTGCAGCAGGTGTAAGAAAGTCTTGTACTCTGTGCTACACTGCATGGAAGCTTTTCTCAGATCATATACTCTTGCATTCATATCTTCTCACCAGGTCAGCTCCTGTATTGAAGTGGCTAGTTGAGGCAAATAGCCCAGTGTAGAGAACACACAATGCAGAATGTGTTGTCTATCTATGGAACCATTACGCAAGTAGTCTAGTGTGGGGAAGTGTGATAGTAGCCAGTTTAAACAGGCATGACTACCATATGTAACCTCCATGCCCAAGCGCATACAAAATGGGCAACTGTAAATTGAAATGACCACTGTTAGTGTACTGCAAATCCTTAGTAGATTGGTTATGCTCCACAGGCACTCACACAATATATGACCTCAGTGCTTATGCATGAGCCAAATTAGACTCCATAGTGCAAAATGGGGGTACTAATCCACTGCATTATAAGTGTGATTCAGAGATAACTGAGTCAAATTACATCACTTCCATAATTTCTGTGCTACAAGCTTCATTTTAGCATTTTCAAATACAGTTTCATATTGCTGGAGACTGTACTGCAGCAAGTAACCTGCAGAATGCAAGCAAGTTTATAGCAGAGAGTACTGCAATACAGGGAAATGGACAGAAGGCAAGATAGGTGTTAATAGACCCCAGAATTGAAGTCACTGCTCAAGTGAGCATGGGCACCACAGACTGTGTCACACACTGGTATGGTGTGCATACTAACACTACACTGGCCTTGACTGGGTTCTGTCAGGCTCTTGGGGAACACATTGGAAAGCAATAAGAACAGATAGGACTGGTTGCAACCCTGGGGTTATTCCTCCATACTGGGTACAATGAAAGGGGCAGAACAGGTGGCATTCCTTTTGGAGAGTGCCTTCAGCTAGAGCACACAACATGCATGCCCAATCACAACCCTGCCTTGTCACAACTCTGCCTTGTCACTGCTAAGTGTTACATATGCACAAAAACAGCAGCAAAAGCTGTTGTACATGTTGGAGTTCTAGTTTACTGGTCACATATACAAGAAAATTGGGAAAGGTACAAGGGACTCAAAATGTGGTGCACATACAATCAGTTGCAATACTATGAGACAGTGTCAGAATGGTAACCTGATCACAGCAAACAGAGAATTGCCCATCTCACAACAGTATTAGCAATAGTGAGAAGGCAGCTGTAGGCTGTCAGGTATGGTCTTGCAGACCCAAACTGATCCATGTGTACACACAAGTGTACATAATCAATCACAGGAGTGAAATAGCGGCAATGCCTGAAGATGTTTACCACTCGAGAGACTGAGGTGCAACTGAAGGCCCTACACACAAACATGGCAAGCATCTCCTGGACAAGCATAAAGTAGCCGGAACCTTACAGGACCAGATGTGGAAGGGACTGATGCAGAACATCAGTGCAGTAGGTGGTCACAATAGGATGCTTGTATGGAAGTATCACAGGGTCATTTAATGATTGTCCATAACAGGTTGAACTCTTAGGAAATAGCCAGAGCCAGGCTGACCATCTGTGGTGACCCCTGAACATAGTGGCCACAAATAGTTACTAGGAAACTCTTGGCTTCCCTCACTGATGACCCTAAGAGACCCTTAGACCAGTACTGTATGATTAGAAGTGAGATGGAAACTGTTATATGAATATGTTATTCTCTATGAGTTAAATAAAGTGCAATTAGAAGAGAAAAGAAGGCTTTGACTATGTTATGCATTGTTATTATTTTGAACATAGTGGCCACAAATAGTTGCTAGGAAACTCCTGGCTTCCCTCACTGATGACCCTAAGAGACCCTTAGACCAGCTGATGGAATGGATGTGAGTGCTGGGGTGATGACAACTGCCTGAGTGTCTGTAGAGAGTCCCCTAAATGAGTAGTTGCACATTGCATATCACTACTACCCAGTGTACTTAGATATACCTCTCTATGTGTATACCATCTAGAAGCATCTGACATATGGAAGAAACAAACTGTTCTTCCAGCTTTTTTTCCTCCATACTTAATTCATTATGGCCATCTATGTGCCCCTGTACATTACCAGATCCAATTGCACCCCTTCCTTCTCCCAAAGCTCTAAGTGAGCTGATTCTGGAGTAGATCTTATTGCCATCCTGGAGGGTGATGCTGATGACTGCTTCTGCTGCTTTCTTTTTCTTTTTTTCACAATTACCTACCCTTGTTTTCAATACACTCACCCCTGCATTCACCAACAATGTTCAAGGGCTACACCCATCTGTGGACTAGCTTCCCCTCAGGGAATGTCTTTGATGAAGACCCAATCCCTCAGATGAAACTGAACCACCAGAATTCATAGGTTCATAGGTGTGTACTAGGCTAATGGCCCTGGAGCCTTTACAAGCCTAGCCCATAGCATTACCCTGCCATTGTACCACCTGACCTTATTTCCCAGTGCATCTGTTGAGTAGAGCCACTGGAGTGATCCTGGGGTGAATTTTCTATTTCCCATCCACTTATCCAGATTTCTCCTGAAGAGGGCCAGTGAGGTGCTCTGTTTGACATGTATGAGAAGTCTGTTCCATAGCATGGGCAGTCTCTGGGTTATGAACCTGTCCCTCCAGCATGTTCTGTTGACTGTGGTAATGAGGTTGAGGTTTCTGGAGCATGTGGTGTGGAGGGATTGGGATTTATTTAAATGTAGCATTTCTAACAGAGCTGGGTCAGACATGGCTTTGTAAGTCAAGCAGAAATCGCCTCTAAGTAGGTGATATGAGACAGAGAATAGTTGGAGTTTTTTGAGTTTGTCCATATAGGACAAATGGAAGTCATGGGAACTGGGTTTTTCCCAAAGGGGATGATGACACATTTTTTGGCATTGAGCTTAAAGCCATGGTTCTGACATCAGTTGTTATTCTCAGTGAGGCCTTTCTGTAGGTTGTCATCATCACTTGGGGAATTAATAATGGCTCCCAACTTGCAATTGTCTGTGAACTTTGTCAGCCAGAGTCCCTACATGTTGGCCTGGGCTTCTGACAGGTAGATACCAAACAGGAGAGGACCCAGAATCGATCCCTGTGAGACTCCACTCATGACTGGTTGGCAGTCTTACTTGGAGTCAGTTACTTTCACACTGTGGGTTCTATCTGTGAGCCAGTTTGCAACCCACCTAGTGATATAGGAGTTGATGCCTAGCTTAGTGTGTTTTTCTATGATTCCTGAGTGGGGAATGGCATCAAAGGTCTTGGCCAGATCAAGCTAGGCTGTATGAACCACCTTGCCTTCATCCACAGCTCTGGTGACTGACGCAAAGAAGTCGACCAAGTTGAGCAGGCAGGATCTACCCTTCACAAAACCAAACTGTGTATGATCCAGAGTTTAGAGATTCCCTAGATCCTTATTTATTAGGTCCATGATGATGCCTTCCATAGCTTTGCATATCAGAGTTATCAGGCTAATGAGGCGATAGTTCCCAGGGTCTGTAGTCACTCTTTCTTTGTGGAGAGGGATGACTATAGCAGTGCACCATTCAGTAGGGACAAAGCCTGAGGTGAGGCTGTGATTGAACAGGACACACAGGTGAGGTGCCAGTTAACTCTGTAGTTCATGTAGAACACAGCCAGGGATATTTTCAGGTCCCATAGAAGCTGTATTCTTGGTCTTGGACAGTGCTGTTTTAATCTGTGCAGCAGTAATTGTAGGTGCCTGGCAATCTACTGGTGTTGTGATTGGTCCTTTTGGGGGGGTAAAGTTGGCACTGAATCTCGTGGCCAGTATATTGGCAATATCTGTTGACTTGATATAGGAGGTACCATTGTGCAGTAGCTCAGAGCAAATCTGGGTATCACTGGAATGATTCTTTAGATAATTATAGAAGGCCTATTGTTTGTCTTTACTATCTGCTGCAATTCTGTTTTCATAGCTAGCGTTAGAGGATTTGATGAGGGATCTCAACTTTTTGTTGAGGCTAATAAGGGAGTGTTTCCATTCTTGGGACTTCACCTTATTCCGCATTGGTTTCTTCTTTCTGTTGTAGACTTTGTTTATGGCAGGGGGCCACCATACTGGCTTCCTTTTTTTGGTGGAGAGCATCTTGGTTCTATTGGGTATAGCGAGATCAATGCATTTGTGTATATGTTCGTAAAGTGCATTGGTGTATGATTCGGTGG
The DNA here is from genome assembly GCF_019279795.1 of Protopterus annectens. Classification (NCBI taxonomy): domain Eukaryota; kingdom Metazoa; phylum Chordata; order Ceratodontiformes; family Protopteridae; genus Protopterus; species Protopterus annectens. The sequence continues at coordinate 680,441,464 of NC_056731.1, forward strand.
TCATGCAACTATTCTCCATTTGCATGGGTGCCGTGAAGTTAGCCACCTCTTTTTTTAGGGGCCCAAATTTAGCTTTGGAGAAGTTTTTCATGGTGGTCACCTTTGTGGGGGGGGGGATGTGGATTTCCAAAGCGATTAGTTTGTGGTTGGATCTAACCAGGGAGGAGTTGACTATTGGTGTAGAGCAATGGTTGCCCATGTTAGTAATGACCAGGTCAAGGATGTTGCTACCTCTAGTGGGGATAAAAACGTGCTGGTCCAGGGAATTGGAATTAATCCAGGAAACGTTGGGCAAGTGTATTGGTACATGAGTAGTTTTCTCAGATAATAGAGGGATAGTTGAAGTCGCCTAGAACGAGAGTGTTAGGTTAGACCCTAATATTCTCCAGGGTGCTTAGGAACATGGACTGTGAGTCTTGGGACATGGTTGGGGACAGGCTACTACCTAAATTGCTGTCTTACCCAATGTTAGCTGCACCTGAAGTATCTCTGATGCGTTATGTTGGGCTACCAGTCTGGAGGTGTCTACATCCTTTATGAATATGGAAACATCACTGCCTTTGGAGCTTCAATTCAAGTTCTGGGGCCGAAAGGTGTGGAATAAATTATAGCCTGGTAGTGCAGGGGTGCTCTCTTCTGCCTTGAATCAGGTCTCTGTTACAGCACAAATGTCAATGTTCTCCATTTTAAGGAGTGCTTTGAGTGAGTGCATTTTGAGAATTAGACTTTGGCACCTCTCAGAAGCTTACAAACAGTCCTGGATACAGCAAATCTGTATCTGGACTAGACTAGTTACAGGAAAGGTGGAAAACAATTGCAAATGTGGGCTTTTAGACCAGAAAATTGAAAGAGATGAAAAAACTGCCCAAATGGCTAATAAACTACAACTCTTGGCCAAAAAACACTCCTCTTGTGGTAGATAGGCTACCTAGTGCTTACCACTCCCACTGATAAGCTAGAAGGCTTCCCTCCAGCACAAAAAGGCTTGGGGGGCTCAGAAGCATACATACAGTCCTGGATACAGCAAATCTGTATCTGGACTAGATTAGTTACAGACTAGTTATAGTGTTTTTAAGGATGCATCAGTTGGGTAGAGGAACATGTTAATCTTATAGGATATTGGCTAGCACCTTTTTATGGTTTTCTCATATATACACATTTGTCTTTCTGTCCCACAGAGATATCTGGGCTCCAGTGGAAACAACCTACACTACAAGGTATGTATGTGCCCATATTCTAGGTGTGTAGCAGTCTGTGTAAAACACTGTGGTGGTTACCTTACCTAGGTACTATTACTAACACTGATAAGTTACCTGGATGCATTTGCATGTTCCACTGAAAGAGGATCGATCTCACAAGTTTTCATATGCCTGATGTCAGTGGGTCTATACTTGTTGCTAATTATGACATCATGCACCTGGAACAGTCTGAGGCATCCTCTCAACTGTCTGTTTTTTTTTTGCAGAATGTCCAGATTTTTACCTCATATTTTTGGTCTGTTGCTCATAAAAAGTGTGGTTTTCTGGCAAATCACAGGGATGATCTGATGACTGAAGTCACTAAATAATGTCATACATTTGAGTTTCAGACTTCAAATCCTTCAGAAAATGTATGTTAACACAAATCCTGTTACTCTACCAGCTTTCTAAGTTTCTAACAACAATATTCAAAATCTGTCCCTATTTTTGGACCTTTGTATCCCCATTTTTTCAGGGTTTGTCCAGATTTCTTGCACTAAGAGGTTGAGAGGTATGGTCAGAAGACACAGTGATATTCTTAGTAATGCTTACAGTGGACAGAGCACTCCTCTAGGGACTGTGGAAGTTCATGAGGATCCCCTGGCATCATCAATATTTAGTATATGTCATGCCATCTTTATCAGCCCCAAAAATAATACATGACCAGCACTGCCATAAATGACATCAGATGGCTACACCACCTCTGAGGCTTACACACAAATTAATGGGGAAAAGCATAAGACTGATCATTAGCACCATAAGTCAGAGCATAACCTGACTTAAAGTGCACCCTTAGCATCAAAATGCAGATGTGCTGGTCTGTGATTCAGGAACAGATTGTCAATAGCCAGGCAAATCAGAGGTGATTGCATAGTCTGTGTGAAGACCATCAGCCACTGCTGGTATTGCTGGACATTAATTGCAAAATGAAGACTAACACTGAGTATAATGACCGACAGAAGACACACCTCAGCATTCTTTGGTGTGTCCCTATAGCTGCAAGGAACTGACTACTATGGTCATGCTGAGGACTGGTTGAGTACTGCTGGTGTGCACAGCAGTTTGATATGGATGGCACAGACCATTCAGGAGAGAGCCACACTATCCACACTGTCCATCTCTACCTCCAAACCTAGAATTGAATGATCACACAGCCATGGATGACATCCATCTATTTCTACTATGGCCTCCACGTGGGCCATGGACACTCAATTGGATGTGGCCGATCTAACTTCATTGTGGCCTATAACCCTGATCATGGAAACTCATTTGGGTGTGGGTGTCATCTGGCTCCACTATCAGTACACCCCACCTCTGAAAATGCACAGGGTCCTGCAGTTCAACTCCATCCCATTCCCCTGTGGCTGTGTTAAGGTAATGCCTATCTATACCTAAGCAAGGCATAATACATACCATCAGTCAGCCAGAGCATGATGACAGGGGCCATGGCAGCATTTACACCTGCAGAACCATTATGCCTTGCTAATCCCTGAACCTTCTGCTTCCAGAACTGATCTACACAGCCATATGATACAACCAGACAATATTCTACCTCTCAGAGCGACATCCCATCAATCCAGGATATGATCCCTGAAACCAAAAAAATGCCTGCCGTGTTCATGCTTATTGGAGACACCACTGATGACCCTTCCACTTGCCCTAGTGATGCTGTGCTCTCTCACCTGTGCAAATGATGATGACTGGAGAGTCTGGCCTGTCAACTCTTTCAACTTATATGTGTACAGTAACATCAGTAAACAGCAAATACAGTCAATGTGGTACAATGCATTACTTGGGTGTGCTATTGCATGCATCAAATTTGATATGTGATAGTCTCATAAAGGTCCATAGTTTTTGGCCAGATGTCACCTCTTTGCCAATGGTTGTGTCATTCACATGCCTGTCATGGATAGGGATTGTATTGCTAACCTCTGTGACACGAAGAGCAGTGGTGTGTAACACTGCAGACACTGCCTCCCAAGGTGATCACTAACATATGCCAAGTAGATATAACAAACGCTACCCCTAGCATCTAAACAGGAGTAATATATCTGTTCAACAAAAAAGATGGCATTCAGACAAACTCATCACCATGGCTCATTAGACAAATTTTACAGGTTTCTGAATCACTCTGTCATGTTTGATTTTATCATTTAGATATGCAGTCATTTTTATTATCATACAGACAATCATCTGCATGTCATTATGCAGTCATTTGCATATCACACATGCCTTGCTGTTTTTGCTATAGTGCAATTGAATTACATGTGTCTCTGGATTACCCTCTGCCTGCTCATTATCCTTGTTTGTGTGATTCTTATTTTTCTTAACATAATGTGTTGTTTCTGAATGCATCAATATTTCAACAAGGAAACAATAAACATACAACTGTTATATATTAGACAAATTTGTAAGAGGCCATTTTACTTAAAGTATATTGCCAATTTCAGAAGCATTGTTGTCTTATAATTAATATAATTTTCTGTTATACTCCTCATTTTAAAGATACCAGAGATTTCTTAATGAGGTTATATTCTGTTGTTTGATTTATGTTAAACTGATTACTAAAGTTTTCTCCATAACTACATCCACAACATTATGTCATGTTAGGCATTGACCAATGAGCTACATATCACAGCAAAGCTTTCTGGGTAATGAAAACAATTTGTTTCTTTCAAAGATCAATTTCTTATATACATCGTGGTTTCATAACTACATAATCACATGTTATAACTTTCAAAGTAAGGATTTCTGTGTGCAGGAGCTAGTTGACAACTTTTCTTTCTATGAAGTAAGAAACTTCTACTGATGTATTTAGCAAGGAAATACAGTGGTGTGTACATTAATTTAGTTAGTAAGACATTGTGGGTGTAGTCTTATATTGACATCATTGCAGGAGTTTTCAGACCTGAGAAAATTTCAGAAAACTGTCCTTTTCAACAACATAAAATGCAGAAACAGCACAATTTTTGCATCAAAGACTGTATTATTTGGTAACATATATGGTAAATTAGTTATATTCAACTCCCAAAAGTTTATCACTTACACTTGTTCCAGAACATGACCAATGCACTTAAAAAATAAACTTATTGAAAGCAAAATTTTGTTCATACTATCAACCAAGTGTAAAGGGATTGACCATTTTTTGACAAATTATCCATGTGACCAACCGACTTCTGAGTTGCAGCTGCTCCTGTAAAAGCACAATTCAAATACTTTATTTTTATTTTTAATTTATTTATTTTTACATTTCAGGGAACTGGAAATCTGGGCATGATGCATTGCATCTGTGGAGAATCACATTTTGTTGAAAAGGGGAAAAAAATCAGCTTATTCTCTGAGCTTACAAAATAAAAAAATAAATAAAATTATCCAGCATTGAACTTATTCTAAAATGAACAATCTAATTACACCTTATTGTGGGTCTTGCATTTTAGAAATGGGGAAATGCTACTTTAGATAAGTCGATTGAGGTGCTGTGTGAAGCAGTGAAGATCTTCTTCATATTGCTTCAGAGGCTGCCTGAAAAAGAGTAAGCAGTGGACCTGAACGTTAAAATACTGGAGTAATTGAGCTGATTTGTTTTACACAAAACTCTACTTATTTTTTTGTAAATAGGACTATGCATACCACTGTTTTTTAGTGTGCATGTGTATGTGTTTTTGTGCAAATGAGGGCTATAGTGGGTTCCATTGTATAGTTCTGACAGCAGCAAGTTGAAATAATCTCTGGGCATTCTTTCACTCATTTAATCACAAGATGAGATCTGAGGTGTCTATAGTCATTCAAGTGGCTGCAATTGTCATTTTAGCCATGTGTAGGGGGTTACAATGGGCTGCACTTTATAACACTAAGACAAACAAACTGAAAGTTCCAGAAAATGGTAGTTCAGGTAGGTAAACTCCAAGACCAGCTAAACAAACAAAATATTAACGATCTAAAGTGAATAAGTGACTCAAAAATGAAACATGGTGGTATAAAACAAACTAATTTTAAAAGCACTGAGCTAAAAATATAGCATGTGTATAAGCTTTTGCATAAAATCCTTTTACAATTCAGATAAAACCAGAGAATGCAGTAACAAATGTTTAAATCAGCTCTAAATACTGAAATCCATTTATTTTCAGCATTTTGCATCTTATTGGCTATATCACGACCTCTTATACTATTGTTTGTTACCTCAAGTACTCGAGAAAATCCATATAGGAATAATTTGTTGTTTTTTAAGGGATTTGTGGATGATTCTTTTATGTTATGAGGTGAACCACATCGTTTGATATTTAACTTCTACAACTATTTTTTTATATTTTAAGAGAAATGTGTCCAAGAAGAATATTTATATTTTGGACATAGAAGTTATTAGTGAAGAAGCTTCAGTATATCAGAAATCTATAAAAAGAATACATATCTAAACAAATCAAGTATGCATCCACCGTTTTGTTATTTCAGAACATATTGAAAAGTCAGATGTATAGATGTTCTAGATTAAACACTAAGACTGAATTCTTCAGGGAGCAAATTGATAAAATGGGTATAGATTCAGAAGCAAGGGGTTATAATATTCATAATATAAATAGCTTAAAAGAATGTGTCACCCACACGCAGCAATATGATAGTGTTGCTAGACCAATTTTTAATATTTCTCATGGCACAAATAATAATATTATATTTCAGAAGAATCAAAGTGAGAATAATTCTGTGAGTGACATAAGGATAACAGTAGGGTATAATCTGCAAACATTTTGTATTGAGAATATAATTAAAAATAATTAGCATATTTCAAAAAATATAGATGGTCTTAGGGAGACATTAGCCGGCAACCCTAAACGTGCATATAGAAGGGGTAAGAATTTAAAACAGATACTATGCTATAAAGAGAATAATTGTAAATAACATATTAAAAATATAAAATGGAATGGCATTAGACTATGCTACAATATCACTTCTGTCATTATATTTGCAGAAATGAGTGCTTCGTGCATCTAAATATGTTAAATGTCTATTATTTATGAATCTCTGTTGATTGTGACACAAAAATATAGTGTGTATTGCTTTATGTCAAACATGTAATATATTCTATATTGGTAAATGTAATAGGAAATTAAAAGAAAGGAATGGTGAACATTTGTCTGATATAAAAGATAAACTATAAACTAATGCACTATATAAACATGTCCTTGATAAAGGAGATTTTCAGTACATGAGGTTATAAATGATAGTACAAGTGCTAACAATATATTCACTAAGATAAAAAAAATGCTGAATATAAATGGATTTCAGTATTTAGAGACAATCAACCTCCAAGCTTAAATGGCGGCTATAGTATAAAGCCTTTACTAAAGATGTGCACTAGATGGTGACTGCTCTTCTAAAATTTTTGAATGATGTGACTTGATCATGTGATTTAGAGACATTATTTAAATGTCTGTTACTGGATTCCCTGGTTTTATCTGACTTGAAAAATCATTTTTGTGAAGGTTTACAAGCGCATCATATTTTTAACTTGATGCTTTTAAAACTAGATTGTTTTATACTATTGTGTTCTCCTTTCTGAGCCATTTTAGGTCTTTGGTCTGTTTCTGTACTTAGTCTTTCATTTGATCACAACTAGTGATCTTGTGAGATGTACACATTTGTACACATTGCTGATATTCTCATCTCATCGCTGTGTGGAGTGGTTGAAATGGATTGCACTCAGTTCTGAAAACAACCATCTTGAATACAGTCCTGGGCCTTTACTTATGTATTTATCCATTTATTTGTGCTCAGCAGTTATTTGAGGTATACACCAACACACAAGTGGGTCTACTTGTGGTCATATATGCATGTGTATATATGTACTTGTTCATGTATTTGTGTGTGTGTCCTGTATGGAATTGAAATAAATTACTATGTTCAGTTATTGTTATTTTTATTACAACCTGATATTTGTGTTGTACAGAGCAAACAAATGTGGCTATAATTGTTGAATGTAGGTCTCATTGTTGATGAAAATGACTGACCCTACTATCGTTTGCTTTCATTATTCTAGTTTTGCAGAACTAATGTGTAGTTGTATGAAGCAAGTTGGAATACTTTACCCTGGACACTGCTTTGTGTGATGCAAATTTAAAATACATTACTGTGGCCATTATTTTTATCACAGTTAGGTATTTGAGTATCCACAGTTAACAAGGAGGCTGTTACTGCTGCTACAAGGGCTCTCTGTTCTCTGACAGAACCTCATGCCATTCATCCTCAAGTAAAGCAGTCATTGCTCTTGCTTGGCAGAACTGTGTAAATTTCTATGAATCCTGAAGTATTTTTATTGTGACTATTTTCAAAATAATCAGATATCTGAGATGTGCACAGTCAATAACATAACTCTAAATGATTAGTATGGAGGTTTCTTGTATATGAAAATATCAGATTGTCTATAGATGATGATATCTGTGTGGGTGTAGCCATCTAGCTAAAAGTAACAAGTTGGAAATACTTTTAGGTTCATAGAGGTTCAAACCCTGCATCTTGTGTTTATAAGGCAAACACCTTAACCATTAGGCTACCCTCCCATCAATTTCAGCCAGACATCAGCATTGTACATAACATGTTGCAGTCTGTGGCAGTCTTGACATGATGCTTACTGTAGCAATTGATCATTGTCACAATTGTGTGGTGAGTTGCTTTGCCATCTCATAATGCCTGGTTCTCTCACTGAGGTTTTGGTTGTGATTCCCGTTGAGTAAATTCTGCATATACTCTTTATTTCTGTGTGGGTTTTATCAAGGTGCTGTCTTTTCCTTCCTAACCTCCCACCTACACATCATATGCCTGTGACTGTACATAGGTTCACTTTCAATTACTTCAGTCTAACAACAGAGGGCCAAACAGAAGATACTATTTTTCTGAGGTGGTGGGGAGTCAGACAGGATTCATATGTCTTTGTCAGCATTTGTCTCCTCAGTTTCTTGTGAAGTACTGTTTTGTCATCTTTTTTATGTAAAACTTTGAACACAATATATTTTCCCTTGGGGAAAAAAGTAAGACTTTGTGTCATTCTTTTGTTATGATTTTAGTTCAGGCCTTCATTGCATCAAAGGGTTGTAAAAAAGCCCTAAAACACACTTCTGGTTGAGCAGAACACAATGATGTCTGGGGATCTAGAGATGCCAGGACCCATGGTGTAATTCAGTTACCTCACTTACATGTATTACAGTGTAGTCATCAGAAGCTGGGGTATTTTGAAATGATTGATGAAAAACCTAAAAAGTAGGAGAACATGTGGATAAAATAAGAAAAACATAAATGTTCTGGATAGTGTAGGGTCATGACAGAGGAAGACAAATGAGGGCAATGAGGGGTGCTGGAGAGACCACTGTGCAATGGGAAGAACCCATATAGTCCTTTGTCTCTGGCTCCATTTCAGCTAAGGCTTGATCACAGTCAGACATCTGAGGTGCATATAATCAATAAAGCAGCCAGAAAGAGTGGTTGCTGAGGCAGTCAGTGGATACAAGTGACTGATGCCATTTTTATTTGCCATAGGTAAATGAGGATTGACTTGGTGTAATATAACACCATTCCAACTAACTCCACTCATTCACTTGCTTCTTGCTTCTCTATATCCAGCTCCACCTGGTGGGATTGCATCATGTTAATTAATTAATTAATGTTCTGATATGCTAGGTTCGGCTTCTGCCTTGCATGTACTTTTCTATGCTTGAGTGATGTTATCCTTGGAAGTACTTTCTTTAGCTTGTTGACTATAAATATCTCATATTTTTATATCCAAGTTTAGAAAAGAAATTGTGTGATTATTACTTTAAGAATTCTTCTCTGAATTGGAAAATACTACTACAGTAGAGCTGATGGAAGAATGTAACATAAACCTACTCTTTTGAATTTCTTACAAAACTCATCATTTTATGCCACTCTAATCTGGTTTGCACTTTCTTTGCATAGACCTGTTTATAAAAATGTAGAAAAGCCTTACTAATGGCACCAGGTTTAGTGACCTAATTTTGGTCACTACATGAGTTTAAGTTATTTGCATTTAATGCTTTTATGGAATGTAAATTTACAGGCAAATACCCTCCCTGGTTTATTAGCCAGTGCCTAGCTTTAGGATGCTGCCCTCTCTAAAAAATGTATATTCATCCTTATCTTCAGAAAACAGTATTATTTTTAGGAATTGTTATTGTTCTTGGCCCAGTCAACGTCCTCAGACCTGCTTTTTTGTAATCTGTCCACTTTCTGAAAACGTTCTGCTATATTTTCCACGAAGAACGTATTCACTTATCACTAACTAGAGGCTTAAAAAAAAGGTGAAAAGGGTGTGGCTGCTCTAGCCACAAGGTATTAGAGGATATAACTAGTAGATGTCACTAATGTGGTAATGCAGTATCAATATTTAGAAATGAGTATCAATACTGCATTTGTCGTCACAATTGACTCACTTAAGTGCTTAGTAAGTGGTATGGTAATTGTAGCAGGACACTTGTTAAATTTGAAGCAAGCAGATTTTTTATTTTTATTTGGCTCTTTAACCTACAGTTTTTGAGGGTGCCAGTTTGGGCAACTGCACAAGGTGCCAGATAACCTAGCTAGGGTTATGTCCCTGTTTTACATAGACTAGTGACCTAATCTTTGGTATTTTTGCACTAAATCTGAGATGGAAATAAGAGTGTTATGATTCATACCCTGTTAACTCTTAAGTATACATATCTGCATGACTATTATTTTTAACTGTTTGAGCTGGTAATTATCTTTTCCCTTTAGTTAAGTCGACAGGGTCTGACCCCTTCCACCTTGATTTTAACTACTAAAAGACTCTGATCTGGTTAATTAACCAGGCAATGCCCCCCAGTTGCCCTAGAAAAGCAGGACTTCATTGAGTCGCTTATCCAGCTAACAAGTAGGTAAAATGAAATAAGAAAATAAGCTTCTTAATCGGTATATGTATCATGACATTCCATCCAAATCATTCATTAACCAACAAAAGCACCTCAATTTAACACTACTGAGTAAACTTTTGAGCACATGCCCTCACCATAGCTTTGAAATGCAGCAAGAATGTTTGTATACAGCTTTATTTCTTGCAACATTATTGCAATATCAGCTCTTATAGACTTTAGAATTGAAGTAGTCATACGCCTATCAGGAAAATTTAGGCATATTGTCTTTTAGTTTATACATAGAAACTATAGTACACATAACAACAGATATAATAAGTAGGAAAAATCAGAGAGAAAATGCTCAGTCAAAGGAAAAAAGTCTCACTAGTGAGACGAACCTGGGCACATGCATGGTGCAGATACTCTAATTGTGAGCTCTACTAATGTAGGATTTCACCGGTGTACTACACTGGGAGTTGTCACTGGTGTGTGGAAGATGATTTGGGTCGCATGTGGTTTTTGAAGCACTTTAGGGAAATTGTTCTCTGCTGTTAGTTCGGGAAGGGAAGCATGTTCAAGATGATGGTGTCCTTGCAGGAGGTCTAGACTGACATAGCAGCAAATCTTCCTTGGAGACTTTAACTTTGCAGATGAAAAGTACTGCAAACAGATGTTTCTTCAATGCAAGTAGTTGTGGCAAAACCTGATGAGAAAGTGGAATGTTTAAATGGAATGTGAAGCAAGACCTTACAAAGCATGTGGAGTGGATAGCAGGAAATGTTGAGGAAGTGGATAACATTAGAGCTTATGCCTAGCAGCTGGATGCTAAATTGGACAAATTAGAAACTTATTCCATATGCAATAATTTGCCAAAGGTAGGCCTCTCTGAGTGGGTAGAAGATATGGACACTATTTCTTTCACTGGGGAGGCTGAACTTTTAAAGGCTGATGTCCCACCTATAATCGAAGTGGTGCACAGACTAATGACCAAACATGTTAATTCCAATAACCTGAGGCATCTTATTTTTTATTGCTTAGACTGTAATGCCAAGGAGAGTATTTTAAAGTGCTAAAGCTATGGACTCAAATGTGGGTTGGGGTGGTCATCAGGTGTGGATTGTGCCTTATTTCAGTGCTGCTCTGTTTGCCAAGAGGAAAGCTGTGGCATCCTTTTAGAGGGTGACAGGAGACTGCTGGGGTTTTGCTAAGCTATCCTGCTACTTTCCTTGTGGTGACAGGGTCATAGAAGTTCTTCTTTCAATTCCCATATGATGTTGACTAATGTTTTCTTATGAGATTGGCAGACTAGCCATAAAGTCACTTATGCTGAGGCAGTTAGAGAGAGTACTTTGGACGAAAACAAAAAAGTGAGAGAGAGGAAGGGAGAGAGAGAGAGAGAGAGAGAGAGATACATGTTTCTATTCCCCCCCTATAAATCTCCACAAGGGAAAAAAAGGAAGATGTCAGCACTGCTATAGTTGAATCTCACTAACCAAGAGTTGTCATAAACTGTTTGACTAGGCACCTGACAAGCCTTCTTTGATAGTAGACGCAAGCAGTCTAGTCGGGATGAGTGTGTGGCATGGTGGTGAAAGCATTTTTCCTTTTAGTGATGTGTCCAACACTAGGGATGTTTAAGCCCTACTTGCAAATTATATTTTTATATATTTACTTTTATCTACTTGTTGCAATAAAACTTTTTATTATGCTTTTTAATGATGTGAGGAATGCATTCTGCATCAGTAATAACATGTTGTGGAAGGCCCTAAGCAGAAAAGTTCCTCCCTATGTGTGTCTTGTCCTGTGTACTATTATTGTCGTTGCTTGTGTATGTAGACTGGTAGAAACATTTTATTGGATCCCAGAGCACTTGGAAGTTCAAATAAAGAATGTCTCATTTTTGTAATATGTCTCAAGTTAACTGTTGTTAGATGTGGAGGTGGTGGGGTATGACTACTGGTCTATACTCTACACGTTCTCATCTGTGATGCAGGTGAGCTGGTGCAACTTCTTGCTTAGGCTGTACTGGGATTGCTGACTGTGCTAGTAGCTGGCCCACTATACTACATAAACTGAGAAAACACCCATGCTATGCCAGTCTACAAGTTGTGCTTGCCTTACCTAAGCAGCGATTAGTTCAACTAGGTCTACTGTTTGTTTCACAGTGTTTCCTGCAGATGCTGCTGTTACACTATAATCATAATTTTTAACATAATTGTTTTATGAGTTATGTTGCTGCCATCCTAACTGTGGCAATCTAATTACAAACACTGCATGGATGATGACAACAAATGACATACACAAGTGTTAATTAATAGAAGACTATTCTGCAAAGCAATTTAACTGGCTGCTGTATTTTTATACCTGAATACATATAACACTTGAAACTTCTTCTTCTACTGCTGATGGGACCTGCACATTATCTGTTGTCATAGTCAAGATCTATCCACTGCCCAGTTTTTGTTTTACTCAATACACTGCTCAGTGCCTGGGTCAGATCACTGATGATTTACAACACATTGTAACAGCATGCTTAGGTGTATAGCATAATCAAAGTCTTAATCAAACTATAGTTAGCCTTTGTTAATTTATTAGTACAGTGTACATTATATAGAAAATTCCATATGCACCTGTGGGTTCAGTGGATTGTCTGCCAGTCTTGAGATTTCCATTTTAGTATATATGGGGACTGAACCTAATACATAAACAGGAGATAACACAGAAGCAAATGTTATGCAGATGTCTTTATCTGCATTGTGCAGTGAGAACTTAGCTATTTTCCTTACATTTTTGAGTTATACTTCTCAGTTGTTTGGTATTTCCCAGAAAATACAGATCTTTTACATACATAACGCAGTGCCATGAAATGCCAACTGGCCCCTGTAAATTATGATTATTTACACTTTTGTCAGGGTGTCATCATCCTGCTGCCCCACACCATCTATAGCGTGACTGTATGCATGCAAACCTCTGTGGGACAAATCCACATTGCAAGAAAAAATCACCTTAAAACTAACTGTTAATCTAGAGCTCCACTTCTTCAAAAGATGGATTAGAGAGTGAACTGTGCCTTTACCAGCCATCCCTTCTCACTTACAGTACTTAAAAAAGGACTGATCCTTTTTGGAGCAACCATGACAGATGATGTAGAGTTCTAATCTTCATGGTGAATGCTGCATAACTTTCCAGCCTATAGTATGATTACAAAGAACAAATAAACTATTCTGGTCACTCACACAATACTTAAAATTAATTACTGTGTGACTCCAAGCCCTCAACATTACTGGAGGGAAGCGCTATGTGTATATTTCAAAGAGTCACTGTAAATAAACACTAGCTGCAAGCATATCTGTCTGATCCTTATCAAGAAAATGCATTAATTATAAACAGTTTTTTGTTAAAAACGATTGATAAAGCAGTGAGGGAGTTTTTCTTTTTCTTTCTTTCTTTCTTTTTTTCTTTCTTTCTTTCTTTCTTAACAATTTTGGTTAAAAAACAGAACAAAAAATACTGAGGTTACAGTCAAAAATAGAAGGGATTTTTTTTTTTTGATGGGAACATTGCTCTAGAAGGATTAAGAATAAGTAGTTAGGTGCAGTAGGCTTAGAATTTGCTAGATGCAAATAAGAAGTTGTTTACTAGAAGCAAATATGAATTTACTATCTGGAATTTGTGAGATGGAAAACTGTAGGAATTGGGGAATAGGTTATGAGGGATGGGAGCAGGAGAATTCCCATGTGGATGTTAGACGTGAGTGGAGCGATTTTTTAAAGGATGGGAGGCTAGCGATGGTACGAATGGAGGGAGGGAGGGAGGGAGTTCCATAGGCGTGCTAGGGAAAAGGACAGGAGATTTTGTCCTGGGGGGTGGAGGGGTCTGTAAACTTCTATTAAGTTTTGATTGGTTGATCTTAGAAGTCTTTGTGTGTGGTGCATTTTAAAGGTAATAGAGAGAGAGGGACAGAGGGATGGCTGGAAAATGAGTTTTTGTGCATAGGTGAGCTGAGTATAGGAGAGGTAGTTGGGAAGCACTAGCCAATTTAGTTTGTGGAGAGGTGCACAGTGATGGGTTGATGATTTGTTGCTAGTGGCAAATCTGGCTATTTCATTATAACAAGAGGACAGTTTAGTTTTGAGAGATGATTGTAGGTTTGTTAGAAGAGGGGCACCATAAATAAGGGAGGGTAAGAGAAATGTAGTAGAGGGAGTAAGCTTAGTAGCTGAGTTGAGGAACCAATTGTGTCGGTAGAGCATGCCAAGTTTTTGGTGGGTTTCTTTTTATGTTTGGTAGTAGATGGGAATTGAATTTTACTCTTCTCTATCTCTTTTTTAGCTTTTAGGCTTGTGCCTGTGATACATTCTGTTCACCATACCCCAACATTACAAGGCAGAAGAAAACCTTTCAGGAACGGAAGGGCCTGCCCTATAAGAATCTCTACGTATTGTTAAGGCTCTGCTCGCCTAGCCTTATAGTATAAGAATAAGCTACTGCTCCAATAGGTATTAAACTAAACTTTGTGATTGTTACAGTAGAACCTATTGTAAGGGCCAGCACACCCAAGGACCCACCCCAGACATTCAACAACTTTCTCACCTGTTTTCTTCTTTTTACCTCCTCTGTAGATGAAATGTAACTCCCTTCCTCCTCCACTAGAGGGCAGCAGAACTCTAGGCAAGTAAAGCTGCTTCTTACCTGCCTGACAAACTTCTGCAACCCTGTGGAGCAGCCTTCCTCTGTCTACCCTGCAAATACCCTTACTGGAAGTAATTACCCCCACAGTTGGAAGGATACACCACCTACCTTTATGTACTGTTAGTATCATAACTGAACCTCTGGAAAGAATAGGTAAGAGGGACCTTTCTCTGTGCTTATTATACCTACACCCAAACCCTTATTTGTCTATCTTTAATACGCCTGTCCTACACTTCCTTATTTCACTTGAAATCCAGTTACCTTTATTTACTTATATCTGTTACCTTTCCTTCCCCTTTTACATCCTTTCTTTAAGCATACCACTCTATTGCCTTTTACTACATAACTCTAGAAAATATTCTTACCTTCCCTAAGCTTGTAGAACATAGTTGTACTGTATGACTGATTGCCTCCAGCCTCTAGCTGTAACCCGCTCCGTTCGCCCTGCGGGCTCACTCCGCTCCCCTACCCTACCCCCAATTCTCACCCACCCCCAGTGCCCTTAACCTTATACCTCACTTACCACACCCCCTCCCTCATCCCACAAATCACACTCAGAAATCAATTTACTAATACTTCCACACCCATCCTGTTATTCCACTACCTCCATAAACTGTCTCTATAGTAACTCACCACACCATTCTTCCTTAACCACTATCTTTGTCACCTTCCCCTTTACTCTGTTCTTTTTCATTATTCCCCTTGATTGTAACATTCCACTCAATTTCCTAGAACCTCTTACATTAAATCTCCAAAAATGACTCTAACTGTAAAATCAAAATTTACTAAAATCCTACTCTTAAGCATAATTTCAACTATCCTGACCTATGCCTACATACTTACCTCATTTGAAAAAACATACTATAACCACTTTAACTACTCCCATAAACAGACAACAATTCACAATTCTGTCTTCCCTAAAAGTAAACTTAACATTACCTCAACTTTCAGCTACCTACTACCTAAATACCATAGACTCTCCCACATTAAATACCGTACAGCTACTATAACAAGAGTAAAATATCTAACAATCATTATTAATAACCACACATCAAGACTTTGTAAGCCCACCTTAAAAGATGGTGACATACACCCCAACCCTGGCCCTACAAATCCACCTACCCTGATTACCCAGCCCAAACTCCCCAACTCTTCGCTAATAGGACATCTAAATATCCATAGTGTTAATAACAAAGTAACCCAACTTCATGCCCTTCTAGATACCCATAGCTTTGACATCCTCTGTCTAACAGAAACATGGTTAAAGCCAAAGACCAAAGACAATGAAATCATTCCCCAAGGATACAATATACTAACACTAGACCGTATAAAAAGTAAGGGTGGTGGAGTTGCAGTCTTATTCAAAGAAGGACTTCAAATCTCCACCTTACCATTTGACCCACCACAAGATAGTAAAGCTGAAGTACTTGTCACTAAATTTCAAATAAACCATAACAAATCTTTATATATTATCTGCATCTACCTTCCACCTGGTAATAATATTAGCACCATAGAAAACATCCTAAGCTGGGTGTCCTCTACATACCCCCAAGAAACTATTATACTTGGTGATTTTAATACTGATTGGAAAACTGTCAAAGCTGATAATCCCTCCTCCCATATCAACCTTCATGGTTTCAGTCAAACTATCATAACCTCTACCAGAATCAACAAACCAAATAAAAAGAGAGCATCCTAGACTGGATTCTTATAAATAGACAAAACAAACTTACAACACAGGAACTCTACCAGATGATGTTAGTGATCATACTCTAACCTATATCCTTAGGCATAAAAATATCTCTAATCCCCCCATCTATAGAAACATACGCACCAATAAACACTTCAACCCAACATTATTCCAAAATGAACTAAGTGCTTGTAACTGGAACCCTCTAAAAACTCTACCACTTCAAGAAGCTGTTGACTATCTAAACTCCAATTTCCTATCTATCCTTGACAGGCATGCACCCAAAAGGACCATTAGAATGAAAGCCAAACCAGCCCCCTGGCTTACTAATGAAACCAAACAAAAGATCTTACTTAGAAATAAAATCTGGGCAAAGTGGAGAGCTAACAAAAATATTTCTGATCAACAACTTTTTAAGCAACTAAGAAATACTACAAAAAAGGCAATACTCACAGACAAAAAGAACTACTACTGTAAAATACAGCAAAATAACCAAAATAACCCCCAGAAGTTTTGGTCTAGTGTATATAAACTCCTTTCCCCAGGGCACTCCCATACACCTATCCCATTTCAGGCAGACCCTAACACCCCCCACCAAACAGCCAATGCCTTCAACTCCTTCTTTACAGAAACCATACAAACGCTAGCTAGCCAGCTTATTCCAGACAGCTCAAACCTTGCCACGTCCATACCTAGTACTCTACCAGTATTCTCTATTCAACCAATATCTGCCACTTTCATCTGCAAACTCATCCAAAAACTTAGGCCTTGTACCCCTTCTGCTGACCAGTTACCTTCTGAATACCTCCAAAAAGCAGCCAAAGTAATTTCCTATCCTATATCCATCCTCATAAACAGAACCATTAAGGAAGGTTACATTCCAAACATCTGGAAAATCTCCCATATCATTCCCCTTCACAAAGGTGGAAACTCAAATGACTACTCAAACTATCGACCAATAGCACTCTTATCACCCTTAGCAAAAATCATGGAAAAATGCGTTCATCATCAACTTTTAAACCATTTAACACAAAATAACATAATAGCTAAATGTCAGCATGGTTTTAGGCCATCTCATAGTACCACAACCGCTCTGTTATCCTTTACAGATGCTATAAATAGAAATCGTAATAACAACAACCTCTCATCTGCACTCTTTATTGACCTCTCCAAAGCTTTCAACATGATTAACCATGCACTTCTGATCAACATTCTTGAATCCTTCTCTCTTGACTCTTTAGCTATTAAATGGTTCAGGTCCTACCTAACCAATAGACAACAAGCAGTTCTCTGGGCAAATAATATATCATCCCTTCTACCTGTTACACTGGGAGTCCCTCAGGGCTCCATTCTAGGCCCATTTCTTTTTTCTCTTTTTATTAACGACCTGCATGTAGCAATCCCACAGGCCACCTGCATTCAATATGCAGATGATTCAACATTAATTTGCAACCTCACCATCTGCACTACATTCCCTGACTCAGAATGTATTTAACACAGTAGAAACATGGTTCACAAAACGTTGTCTCCTTCTTAATGCGAAAAAAAACAAGCTCCTTCTCTTTACACCCTCTAATAAGTCTACCCCAATTGATTTCTCTGTCATTTCCAATAATAGCGCAATCATACACCCTGACTCTACAACTAAACTGTTAGGAATTACCATTGATAACAACCTTACATTTGATAGTCACATAAATAACACCATTAAAAATGTCAACAGGAAAATTGTCTCCTTATATCGAATCAAAACTTTCTTAACTCCAACAGCTAAAACCAAAATAGCTTATTCCCATTTAATTTCCACTCTTTTTTATGCCTCTCCCATATACACCAACCTCAAAAAGAATAACCTTGTCAAACTACAGCATGCCTATAACAGCATCGCCAGATTTGCCACTGGTAACCCCTTTCGAACTCACCACTGTCTAAATCTAAAGCAGCTTGGCTGGCTTGAACTTCAAAACCTTCTGAAAATCTCCCAACTAACCATGACCCACAAGATATTTTATCAACCTAATAGCACTCCCATACTATCCAATCTCATAATCCCTTATAAAAACCTAAACTCATTGCGCTCCTCTAACAAGCTTCAAGCTAGTATAACCAAAACTAATAACTTGGCTGGAGATTCCCTGTTTTCTATCACAGTGGGAAAAGACTGGAACCTCCTTCCAAATGAATTAACAACACTTTCTTCTTTGCCTCTCTTTAAACAAAGACTAAAAACATACTTTAAAACTCACTGGTTATGTCCATGTTGTAAACCTGACTAACCTTTTCCTCTACTAATGTTACTTCTACACCCTACCAATTTTTCACACATATTTCTTAATTTCTCTGATGAAGACCTGAACTGCTGACCACAATGAAGCAATTTCGTAGCTTCATCCTGCTTATTGTTAGTACAACCTAGTACATAGTAACACTATGTCACTTTTATTGTGTAATAGAATTCATCTCACCATTCTTAATGATTTCTATACTAGTGTAAATATCTTTTTTTGATCACTTTTTTATTATTATTACTGATTTTTGTATACTTATGTGAACTACTTTCATTTATGATGTTTCAACTATGTTTGCCATCCTGTTGCTGCATTTTAAGTAATGATCTAACTATTAATGTTTGGAGCTTTTCTCCCCGGGCCTCTATTGAAAATGGAAATATATCCAGCTAGACTAACCCGGTCAACAAATGTAAAATAAATAAAATAAAATAAAATAAAATTGTCATCGATTTGGACTCCTAGTAGTTTGGTTTCAGATACCAGTTCAAGAGGTGTATTATTTTGGCTGGTAATGGAGAATAGTTTTTATCAAAGGTGCTAGTTTTAGAGGGGGTAAATATCATAAGTTTTGTTTATGCTGCATTGAGTGCTAGATGGTTGTCTTTTATCCACTGTTCTGTGGTAGAGAAGGCATCTTGAGTCAGCTTTAAGAGAGATGGAATGGATGTGGCAGCACAGATGACTGTAGAATCATCTGCATATTGAATAATGTTAGCATAAGGGATTGAGTGGAAAAATCATTAATGAATATATTGAAGAGGAGGGGCCCAATATAGAACCCTGTGGGACACCTGTGGGGGTGTTGAGAAAGGAGTAGGTGGCTTTTTTCCACTTGACAGCTTGTTGCCTGTTGGAGAGATAGCTGGTAAACCAATTGAGAGATGAGGGTGATAGGTTTAGGTTAGACAGTTTAGTAAGGAGTAGGTTATGAGAGATAGTGTCAAAGGCCTTAGAGAGGTTGAGTAGGATGGTAGATACAGTGAAGCCAGAATCTCTAGCTTTATTCACAGTTTCCAGGAAGGATAGGAGGGCAGTCATGGTACTATGATTGGGTCTGAATCCATGTTGGGTAGGAGTTAATAGGTTGTTGTCCAAGAGATAGGGAAGGAGTTGAAGATAGATACATTTCTCTAGGATTTTTGAAATGGGAGAGAGGATGACAATGAGCCGGAAATTGGTGATATTAGTATTATTGCCACCTTTATGCAGGGGAATGATGTAAGCTTTTTTCCAGATTTGTGGAACAAGACCTTCTTGGATAGAGTGTTTGATTAGGATACCTATAGGGAGGGCAATGACTTTGGCAGCTATACTGAGGAAGTATGAGGGAATGTTATCAGGGGCATTGGTGCATGGTTTTAGTTTCTACAGGAGTTTTTTTATGGTAGAAGTAGGGATAGGTTTAATGGAGAAAGGAGGGTGTTGAGAGGATGGGGAAAGAGGGAATGAAAATGGAGGGTGTGATGATTGAGGAGCAGTGGAAATAGGGATAGGTTTAATGGGGAATGGAGGGGGTTGAGAGGATAGGGAATTAGAGAATGAAGATGGAGTGGGTGATGGGTGATGAGAAGTGGAAGTAGGAGGCAAATTGTTATTAGAGAATGAAGAGGTAAGTTTGGAGATAGAGTCTATGAAAAAATTGTTGAATTGGGTGGCAAGATCAATGTCTTGTACATTTGGTCAAGGGATTGGGTTTTCTGTTGTACCAGGTTTTAAGAAGGTAGTTATACCTCTCCAGAACCATTGTGGGTTGGTTTTATGGTTGTTTTGAAGTAAGGAGAAGTAGTGTTGGCGGTCTGCTGTGATAAGCTTTTTAACTGAGTTACAAAGAGTTTTGTACTCATTGAGGGTAGAGGTAGATTTGTTCCTTTGGTAATGTGACCAGGCTTTGTCTCTAAGTCGCATGGTGGTTAGTGTGCTTTGTGTTAGCCAGGGGGTGGTTTTGTTTTTTATTCTTTTTGTTTTTAAGGGAGCATGAGTATCTAGAAGATTTAGGAAAGTTACATTAAAGTGTGCAATTGCATTTTCTAGGGGTAGAGTTTTTAAGGGGTACCAGATAAGTGATTTTAGGGAGTTAGAGAAGGCTTCTGGGTTGAAGTTTCTATGGCATCGGGTAGTGATGTAATTATGAGTAACTAGTAAGGGAGAGGGAAGACACCTAGCGAAGATGGGAAGGAAGTCGCTGAGGGAGTCAGGAAGAGTTCCACTATCAGGGTAGTAGTGGGGGTGAGAGACTAGGATCCAGTCTAAGATGCTGCCACTTGTGAAGTCTTTAGAGGCCCTAGTCGTGGAGTTGATGAGTTGGGAGTAGTTATACAGATTGATGTTTAGGGATTGAGTAGGGGACTGAATGGAGGACCAATTAATATTGGTGTCTCCCATGATAATAGTTTCATTAGAGATAATAGTTGAAAGCCAGGAGAGGATGTCTTCAAGTACTGGGACATTATCTCCACGGGGAATGTAAAGGGAGGCTATGCATATGTATTTGTGCTTTTTTAATTGAAGTTGAGCGAGTATTAATTCTGCATTGGCGAACTGGGGGATGGCTTTATTATATGGAGTAATGCATAGAGAGGATGAGTAGAGTAGAGCTACTCCACCACCCTTGTTTAGCTTTTGTCTGTTCTGATGATAGAGTAATTAGGTGGTACAATCTCTGCATCTTTTATATGAGGTTTTAGCCAGGTTTCAGAAATGGCTAGGATGTCTGGTTTGTTGTGGAATAACCAGGCATGTAGGTTTGGAATTTTGTTAGCCAAGCTTTGTGCATTGAGATGCTAGTATGGTTCATTTAGATGTAGAGGAGGTGGTGTTTGGGCCTGGGTTGGGGTGCATTTCTCAAGATAAGAGTATGGATGTTAGAAGTTGGATTAAGTAGTAGAGGTATTTTGTTCTGCTTGAGTGGTGTATTGAAATAAGTTTGAGGGATATGGAGGATAGAGTGGGTGTTGATGTTTTATAAGGAGAGATTAGTTTGTAATGGAAACATAGATTGTAGTTGATGGGATATAGTTCAGGAGAGATTGAGATGAA
Source organism: Protopterus annectens (assembly GCF_019279795.1). Lineage (NCBI taxonomy): Eukaryota > Metazoa > Chordata > Ceratodontiformes > Protopteridae > Protopterus > Protopterus annectens. The sequence goes on from NC_056731.1 coordinate 680,463,284, forward strand.
TGAGTGGGATTGTGATGTATGGAGTGAGCAGGTTGTGTGTAAGAGTGGGATGTGGGTGATGGGGTTAGGCTGGGTAAGATAGCAGATATAGGTTAGGCTCAGAAGGAGTAGTAGTTTAATTGAGAGGGATGAATATTTTACATACATGTTGGGGTTTTGATAAGCAAATGTAATGGTGTTGAGTAAGGAGGAGGGAGATATGTGGTGTATGTCTGGTGTGTATAGAGAGGGGATAAGGAAGAGAAAGGGGTTGAGTTTAGTGGTTGGAGAGGAAGTAGGAGTGGCTATGTGGGTATAAATCTAGAGGTAGTAGGGGGTGGGTGGAATTTGGGGGTAGGGCAGGGGAGCGGAGAGAGCTTGTAGGGCGAACGGAGTGGGGAAGAACAAAAAAAAAGAAAATCAGCAGCAAAAAAGTATCAGCCACTGCTGATGATATAAAAAAGTAAGCAGGTATAGTAAATGTAAAACCAGATAGGTACAGGTAATTTTCAGGACTGAAAAGATGTTTTAATTTAATTATTTTCTGTTGTACAGGGGGTGAAGTACCAGATAGTTGACAGTGAAAAATACTGGCTCTTAAGCTATTTAGTCAGCTTCATAGGATAGAAGCCAAAGTAAAATTAAAGTTGTACCGTCTTTTGGTTGGTACGTGCTGCCACCTAGTGGTAAGAATGAAGAAAACAGGCAGGAAAGGTGTGCAGGTCACCTAAAACTTTAACTGTGAAAATATCTAGGACAAAGGATTTGGGAGGGTATTTTCGTTTGGTCCACAGTAGGCTGCTGAATCGCTTACAAGGGAAGTTGGACAAAAGTATATCAGTTACTAAGTAGGTAGTTACAGAGACAGTAGTTAGTTTAAGGCTACCTACATTCACAGAGTTTACTTTAGGGCAGTCTTCACAGAAGTTCTATTGCTCAATATAGCTGGCAAGCTCCAGGGAATTGTCAGAGGTATTGCAGGAGGCATTCCGTTTTTGTTTTTGAGGTAGGGAGGGAGCTTCTGGAGTGAGCTTCTGGAGTGAGGAACTGTAAAAGGAAAGGAGAGACAGTCTAGGTTAGGTTCTTTAAATGGTTAAAGTTGTAGGTAAAAAGAGGAAGGTGTACAAGGGGAATATTCAGTAGAGAAGAAATAGTATGTAAGCAGTTTAGTAGGTACAATACAGAGCTCAAGGGATAGACATAGAAGTAATATTGTAGGTAAATAGAGAGCTTGAGGGGTAGACACAGAAGCAGGGAAAATATAGAGGAAAGCTGTATAAGAGAACATTAGTAAATGGCAGCAAAAGTACAGTTTTTGGATAGTGCAAAATTAGGTAGGTTATGATACAGGGTTAAAAACTCAATCACTCTACAAAAAACAACTCTATCACAGTAACCCAGCCTGGTAAAAAGGATGGGGAGATTAACAGAGGTAGCTATCTAACAATCAGAGAAAATATAACAGGCAGATATAGCACTAATAAAGCAAGTACAGGCAGATAATACATTTAGCAAAGTGATGTAAATGGCAATGCAGAGCACTTTAAAAATAGAGCTTAACTTTAACAGAGAGAACTACAACATTATACTCTGCCAGGGCTGTCTGGACATTAGTAATAGCAAAGATATGTCCAAGCAGAGTCTTAAGCACTACCTAGATGTATCAAAATGTCTAAAACACTACCTAGAAGTATCAAAAACGGATATCTGTAGAAGGCTGTGTCTTTTTTTTTTTTTTCGTCTGCTACGCAGATAGAGCACTTAATCAAACAGTTACAGGCTGATAAAGCATTTAATAAAAGCAATTAAGGCAATGCACTGCACTTTAAACTTAAAACATAGTATAGCAGGGAAAAGACTAGAGCATTGTATTGTGCCAAGGCTGCCTAAGCATTAAATATTGTGTAGATATACATAAGCGGAGCCAAATGTGCTTCCTAAGGATACCATAAAAGAATATTGTGTAGAGATACACAAGCGGAGCCAAATGCGCTTCCTAAGGACGCCATAAAAGAATATTGTGTAGAGATACACAAGCGGAGCCAAATGCGCTTCCTAAGGATACCATAAAAGAATATTGTGTAGATATACACAAGCGGAGCCAAATGCACTTACCTAAGGATACCATAAAAGGAGTTCGAAGTAAGCTATGTCTTTACTCACTGCTATGTTACGGTATCAATTATTGCATGGCAGAATATGAGAAGGAGAGATAAAGGAAGCCTTTTGCCAACAGTCAGTAGACCTAATATGTTGGTCTAGCACTAATAATCCTTTTTTGGGTACATAGAATACAGGCTTTCTTTCTTTTTTTTTTTGTACTGAAGTACTGCATTATCATCCGTTATTAATCCTAATCTAACAAGATAAGATCAGTAAAAGTTCTTCAAAAATGCAACTGTTTTTTCTTCTTGAATATGTTTATTATGGACCTTGTGTATGTATGTGTGTGTATATATATCTATATCTATATATATATATATATATATATATATATATATATCTATATATATCTATATATATATATATATATATGCACGTGTGTGTGTGTGTGTGTGTGTGTGTGTGTGTGTGTGTGAGCACCTATCTCTCTGCTGTGTATCTTTCTGGCTGCCTCTCTGCCTCTCTGGCTCTCTGTATAGTTGTGTGTTTTGTTCTCCCATATGGAATACCTACACAGAACCCACTATTTTTCTGTTATGTATAGAAGATTTGTTTTGACAATTTAGGCAGTACTTGATTAGACAAGATCACCCAAGAAAGCTACATTGAACTCTTTAGCTATAGGAAACAGATTATAGCCCTAGAAATTTTAACTTATCTGAAGTGACTTCAATTTAAGGGTCTAACTGTATTCACTCTATGGGTTACATGTAATGTATTTATAGAGGAATTGACACTTAAAACTGACATCTAAGTTACATACTTATTTACTACAAAAAAATCTCTCCTGTTATAACTGCATTTAGAAAGCACTTTGCTGTCCTTGGCATTTCCTCTTTTAATAGTTGCTAAATGTTTGTGCTTGGCAGGACCACAGGTAGCTGGTGCCCCCCCCCCCCCCCGCATCTTTAAGTTGAGGAGCAAGTGAAAACTTTTAAATTGAATACAAAAATAAAACTGAAACTGCAGCAAGTTGTTGCAAAAAATGTGCACATAATAGCTCATTAACCTCTTCCATGAGTCTACACTTTCCATTCCCTGGCATGCTGATACATAGTACCCTGCTTCCTGACTCTTCAAGGTACCATCTTCACTAACATGAAATGCACATTTTTCTAGCAGTTTTTGTGTAAATGTCATTGTAAGTAGTTTAAAAATCTTCTTTTCCATTATCAGTTTACTTAGCTGTAGCTCCAGACCTTTACGCTTTTTCCATCATTTTCCTTACCTTGTGTGTTTAACTTGATCTGTCAGCTGTAGCATCCATACAGAACTCCGGGTACCTTAAATATTAATTTTAATATAGCCTAGAAAGACACAGTACATCCTCAACATATAGTCACCGTGTATGTAAATTTCCATTACACAATATGCAAATATAATATGTGCTTACTTCCCCTAATGGTATTATCTCCCTTATGCACTAATTATCAGCATTTTTCTTACACTGAATTGTTTAGAGTTGTCTGTCATGTTTGTGTCATATATTTTTCAGTAGGTAGCTGTAGATTTCAATATTTCTGACAGATTAATCATGAGTATAATGGCAATTCTCATCAGTTTTGTTAAAGGAGAACTCCACCGAAATGTCAAGTTTCCAAAAAGTGATTTTCGTTCCCTGTAATCCGTTACTAAAGATGCAGCATACAGAAGAAGAATCACTGAATAATTATTCCATTTATTTTATTTCTGAACTTATTTATTTTTGCCTCTCTTTCCTACATTTGTCTCATCAATTATTATATCATAATGGCTACTAAGAGTGAAACAGTAACTAGGTAGGTCACTTATTACAAATGCAAAACTATTAAGAAAACGGAGTATCTCTTAAACAATGGCATTTAAATGTTTCTTGTCAGTCACAGAATGCCAATACCAAACTTTGGATAGTGTAGCCTGGAGTCTGAACAAAGCAAGACTTTTAAACTTGTTTCTTTTTGATTTGCATCTGAAAACTAGCTCACACTTTTTTTTTATTCTTATAAGTTAGTTCTCTGTCTTTGTGGCACTCGAGAGATTGATTAAAGAAAATATTTTCATCTCATCCGTCTCATGTTCCATCAGTATTTAATGTTGCATTCTTTTTTGCACTGTATTTTCTATAAAAGTGCATGTGTCTTCTGATGTTTCGTTACAGCATTTTTACATTGCATACAGTGATTTTCTGAAGCAAGTCAGTGACTTGAGGAAGGAAAATTAACAAAGACTTTAATTCTAGTTGTAATAATAAAAACTATGAATGCACTGCAAACCACCTCTGTCCAAACATCTATTAATCACAGGGGTCAGATTTCTCACACTCAAATGCTAAACGACAGTTGTTACACTAAAATAACAATGAACTCATCTACATTTTCAACTCTGTCATCCAAACATTCCTTAAATTGCTGTATCAGAAATGGCAACGTAACTAAAAAGTGGATTTATGTTAACAGTCAAAAGTAGGCAGTCATATTACTGCTGCAAGCTGATGAGCGAGAAAACCACAACAGATGATCTTCTCATCATAAGGATTTCTCTCTGTCCTCCAATATTACATCAGGAAGGCAAAGGCATCAGCTGTAAAATAAAATCATCATGGTCATGGTAGCCATCTTTTAGGTCATTCTGCAGTACAACAAATTAGAAAATAATGACCACTTACTCTGATACAGTGACGTTAGTAATGCAGACCAATTCAGGCTATGCCGATAAACATACTTTTTTATTTTTTAGTGCAGTTCTCCTTTTAAGACTCTTAGAATATCAGTGGGCTGGCATGCTTCCTATATGAGTATATTTGTGTATATACAGTATGCTCTCTAAACTGGGCTTGCATCTATGTAATGTTATATTTACTAGAATACCTAGCATGCTGTATGTATTGATACAGCATAGAGGATTATGATTAGGTTTCTGATCATAATCATCTTGATATATATTTAAGTCACAGATGTCAAGAAATTCATGAGGGCAACATATATAAAGCTGAAGCTCATTTGAATGTCAAATGTCCCTTAGTCATCTAAATTATTATCCTCTGCATGACCCCTGTATACTTATTTCAGATGGTATGCATATTTAATATTTGTGTTACTGCTTGCTGTTAGCAGTGTGTATGTTATCACATTGTTATTCTAATTCACAAATCATGCCTTAAAGTGTTCATGTTGTGTTTATTATACTTCTTAATCTGCCCACATTCTTTATATGTATGTATGTATTAATTCAGAGTGCTGAATGCATGGTACATTAATGATATATGGCCATACATTTCAATTTTGAAGAGAGGTTTATTTTTCTTTGTATGTATGTGTGTGTGTGTGTGGGGGGGTTGTGATGATAGTGAAAGCTGACAGGATGACTGCATATATTGCAAGTTATGTACTATAGCCATTGTGACATTAAGACCATTGTATAGTATTGCCATTTGAAGAGAGTTTATATCCCAGAGTTTGTCTATGTTTGCATGCATATATATATGTATGTATATATGTGTGTATGTGTGTACATATGTATGTATGAATGTATCTAAGTATGTATGTATGTATATATAAGTATGCATGTATGTATATATATGTATGTATGTATGCATGTAGGAGCTTTTCTCATGATCTTTGTAGTAAATGAGCCATGCAGATTCAAATGGGGATGAATGACTAAATAACAAATTAACTAAGAAATGAACAAAAAATAGATTACACAATGCAATAATACTTTCTGGGGAGTCATTTCATTTAAGATCTTTTGAAGTCTCATTACTCAGAAAATAACATGCCATGTTTCATAACCACAGTTAGACAAGAGCATCAGAATTGCATGGAACAGTAAGTGTCACTGACTTTACCAACACTTCATTACATTTTAATGTGACTATCAAGATCCGGGTCATGACCTCTGTAACAAAATCAAGTAGTTACTCATACTAAGCAGTACTTTATTTGCATTTAAATGTTATTTGGATTCAAAGTGTGTAGTTAGCTAATTTAAGTCAGCTTGCAAATTACTAAAACAAATTAAATAAATGAAGTAGATGACATTAAGCAGACCAGAAGTACAGATGTAGAGATTCTGATAAATAACCTCTTGTTTCAAATACATTCACAGTAAAATAATGCAAACAATGATTTGTACCTTGACATACTACTGTCACTGTTAAGTTTGTCTATCTGTTTGCCTATCTATCTCTCTGGCTATCCACAAGCAGTCATATATGTACACATATGCACATAAATATATGTATGCATATGTGTGTGTGTGTTTGTGTATATATATATATATATATATATATATATATATATATATATATATATATATATATACATATATATATGGGTTTCTGAGATTGCACATTCATTAAATCAAATCTTTTGTAGGAGAATTGTTATGGTGAACTGCTTGTCATCGCAGGATACCAGTATTTGTGTTTGGTGGGGCTAGACAGTGGGGGATGGGATTCTACCTTTTCTCCAGTATTTTGTGATAACGTAGTTGGTTTATAAAAACATTGTTACTTTTTTCTATTATTTGAGTATAAGCCATTTGTGATTGATGTAGTGTATGCTAATTTAGTGAACTGGCAATGTAATGTCGCATAATCATATATGTACATATATATATATATATATATATATATATATATATATATATATATATATATAAATACAGGGAGTCAGAGTTGGAGAGAGTGATTCAACTGTATTTACACAGGTATGTTAAAATTATAAAAGCTTTTACCTGTTTCAAATTTAAATTAATTTCTTGGCTTTAATGCAAGAGTTTATCTGAGTCTTTTTTAAAGAGCATTTCTGAATTAATCTGTGCTCATGTTTTGAAAAAAAAGTAAGATAAAATGTCACTGTTACTAAAGCATGTTATATCTGCAAAAGCTTTTCGTATAGTAGATGAATTGCAATTTGTCATTGAAAATCCTTGCTGCCACTGCATAACTTATAGAAGGAGCAGTGCTTCTGCCACTGTAAAACGTACAGAGGGAGCAGCCACTGCATACCTTACAGAAGGAGCAGTGCTTCTGCCACTGTATAACTTACAGAAGGAACAGCCACTGCATAACTTATAGAAGGAGCACTGCTTCTGCCACTGCATAACTTACAGAAGGAGCACTGTTTCTGGCACTGCATAACTTAACAGAAGGAGCAGTGCTTCTGCTACTGCATAACTTACAGATGGAGCAGTGCTTCTGCCACTGTATAACTTACAGAAGGTGGAGTCACTGCATAACTTACATAAGGAGCACTACTTCTGCCACTGTGCAACTTACAGAAGGAGCAGTGCTTCTGCCACTGTATAACTTACAGATGGAGCAGTGCTTCTGCCACTGTATAACTTACAGAAGGTGGAGCCACTGCAAAACTTACATAAGGAGCACTACTTCTGCCACTGCATAACTTAAAGAAGGAGCAGTGCTTCTGCCACTGCATAACTTACAGCAGGAGCAGTGCTTCACTTTTTGTTTTCTCTCTGTAGTTCTGTGATTTTTTTTAGTTAATGTAGATACACAAGGATGCTGGTAGCCCACAGTGGAGTACAGGGAAGCTTGCTCCTGGTAAAAAAAATATTTTTTTTGTTTATATGAAGCTTTGTGTCATTCTATTTCTGCTGTAATAGTTTAGCTCATATGTTACTCAATGAATTATCTTTGATTAATGAATGTAATGATAGATACCAGTAATCACCCATACACTGACACTCAGTGACAGTGTCGTAAATGTCAGGTCTTACTGGCCTTTTAATCATTTCAGAAATAGTAGGATTCACCAGGATTTTAGTGAAACAGGTAGCTTTTACTGCATGCAAAATATCACTTCAAAAGAAACAATGTTAACACTTCAGTCATCTAAGTCACATTGATTATAGGCATTGAATATAATGCATTATGGGATATAAACTCTCTTCAAATGGCAATACTATATAATGGCTATAGTACATAACTTGCAATATATGCAGTCATTCTATCAGCTTTCACTATCATCACAACTGCCCCCCCCCACATGCACACACAAAGAAAAATAAACCTCTCTTCAAAATTGAAATGTATGGCCATATATCATTAATGCACCATACATTCAGCACTCTGAACTAATTCTGTCAAAGGGTATTATAACATTTTCAGATATGATTAATATGATTATTAATGAAACATCATTTGAGAAAACATCATTAACATGATATGTTTACCAGGAAAGTTTTATGGCTACTTATGGATGCCGCGGTGGTACGGCGGTAGCGTTGTTAGCTCACAGCAAGAAGTTCTCCCGTTCGATTCTCGGCTGGTCTTGGGAGTGCCTTCTGTGTGGAGTATGCATGTCCTCCCCGCAGCTGGGTAGCGTTCAAAAGACATGCATGCATAAATGGGCATGCCTTCGTTGAAGGTTGGGAGTCAAGCTTGCACCTCGGCGTTTCATAAAAATCTACTGCCAATCATTAGCGGACCGGAGTTCTGCTGTGGTGGCCCCTTACCGGGAAAAGCCAAAATACAAACAACAACAACAGCATCTGTCTACTATAGAATTACAAGTTTGATACTGATTTAGTACACTGAAATCAAATATATTTTGGTTCACACATAACACAGGAACTGGAGTCAGAAACAAAACTGCTACCAATGGAAGGAAATCTACAATGCAAAATATTATAACTAAGTATTAGCATTGTTACAGTCACTAGACAAATCCGTGAGAGCTTAATAGTCATGCTCAATTGCTTTGTTTAAACAGTGCATGGTCAGTCATCAAGGATAGTCGAATTTGAACTTCCACCTTAGGTATAACTATCTGGTTGAACTGAAAATTTTCAGATTGGAGCATAAAAGGAACTATTTGAATATGTTTCTAATTTCATCCAGCTATGGCATCATCTTCAGTTTGCAGTATGTAAAACCTCAGTTCTTTTGTTTTCTGCACTACAACAGCTGTTGTGTCCCACTTTTTCTCTCCCTCTAAGTAGGCTAACTGGCCTGGTTGAAGGATAGGTAACAGAAGTGAAGAATAATATCTGCTCATAGCGTCATAAGTTCATAGGAGTTTACTAGACTAATGGCTCAAGATTCTGTACAAGCCTATACAGTTTTACACAGATTTTACCCAATTTTTTATCCTAGAAGAAAGATGACAAGGGTCAGCAAGCAGGGTTTTGACAATTGTTACACATTGCCTCTGTCCATAAAGGACATGGGAGCCATTCCAGGAGTGAATTTGCAATTTCCCAGCCATGGGTTCAGATTGCACTTCAAGATGGTCAGAGATCAGGATTAGATCCTTGGAGCAGGTAAACTTCATGTAATTAGTTTTGCAAATATACAATATTTTCACCAGGGCTGAGCAGCGCTGCTGTAATAGTTTTTATACATAACATTAGTTTTTCAGCCATGTTGTTTAACTTCATTATATATAACAGTTTTAGGCTATGTTTTGACTCTAACATTGGCACGTCAGTCCTTATTTGTCATTTAGTCATTAACTGTGTAGCATTGTGGGGAGTAGCGTGATGCAAGGTGAGAGCTCTGTGAGAATCTGATTGCCTTTGTCCCTTTCTGGCTTAGAACTGCTCCCTGAGCTTTACTATTGGAAGAAGTGATGTAGTGTGAGTAAAAGCATAACTGTGAAGAAATTGCTGGAACTCACTTTACATTGCCTGAGTATCATTCTCAATAGGTTGTCCATATCAAGAGAACATAATTTTGAACCTAAATCTGATTTGCTAGCTAGTCATAATTGTTATATAGGTTGTTACTAGACATGCAGATCAGGAGACCATTAAAGAGCCTAACCTAATTTTCCCTAGAGCATGGTCTGGTTAAGTAACTTGTTCAGGGTCACACAGTATGTAAATGAAGGCACAGGGAGTCAAACCTTGTATCATAGGAAGCAGTTTGTTAACTGTTCATAGCAATAATCCTCTGTGCTAACTGCCAGACATGAGATATTTATAGAATTCTTTCTATATTATGATAGTAACAGTCCACAGCTATTAGGGAGTTTTTGCCTTCAAACTCACACATTTCAGCAGCTCTCTGTTGCCAGAGAAAGAAGGTGTTTATTTTAATGACTCTGTCTTTTTGGGATGTTTTTTTACAAAATCTAGAAATGACTTTTAAGCACTGCAATAGTAATATTTTGCCCACTGCTTGACAGCAATATTGACATTTTGGCTCTTTCTATGCATTTTCTGAGGCCTTGATGACTTTCCATGTATTTATTGGATTACTACATCTCCCTGTGATGAGGTTGTGACAGTTGGGGAGAGATGGGCGAAGGCTGCCAGCCGAGTCAAATAGAATTTGATATATAATTCTGGCATTTGTAAATAAATGTAAAATACAGGCTTGTCTTTTTAAATGTAAGAAAACACTGTAAAATATGAACTTTAAGATTGTTGCAACATTGCCATCTGCTGTAAGGAAAACCAAGCCAAGTATTTCAAATGTGTCTTTTTAAGTTGAAAAGATCTTATGAATCTCTTTAATGTTTTACAAGTCGGTTCCTGTGCGGCTGGATGAAGGTTTCATGCCATTGTTTTAAGGCTAAAGTTTATGACTAGAATTTAGATGTGGAAGGGGCTTTATTGCTCTGGTTTCTGCTAGCATATACATGTGAAATGTCTTGTATTGTTGTAAGTTTCTGAGGAAGTGCTAGATTGCTAAATAATGCAGCTTGTGTTCTGAGAACTCAGACCAGGTTTTAAGATGATGCAGTATGAATACTGGGAAAACCTAAGTGTCAAAAATGATGTAATTTTGGGAGGGCCTTAGAGACATGTTTGTTAGTAATGTTTAAATACTATTTCTCACAAGAGACTGAAAAGCATTTTGACTTTGGACATCTAATTCAGCACTCTGCCTATGCTCACATGTAAGTTTCTAGCACTGTGATTTTTTTGTAGGAATAGTTAAAGCTAGTAAAGATTAATTAGGTATTTTTCTTTGAAATCAGACCTGTCCTACTGTATTATTTTAAGCTTCTGTGTGATCTCTGAACTCTTAGATATCTCTGTGGTGTAGTAGTTTTGTCTTGTGTTATAATTATTTATTATTAAATATTTTTAAAACGTTCTACCTGTGGCTGATTTGTGTAGAGATAAGCTCTAGAGTACATTGCATATTTATATAGGTTATTGTAATAGGCCACTCTAAAGTAAGCCTTGACTGTTAGTCATACTACCATTGGATAATAATATTGCACAGTAATAATTGGACACCCTTTTAAGGGCCTTTTAGTAGCTGATATTATTAACTGGGTGGTGGCAGTAATTACTACTGTATAGTCTGGGCAAAGGGGCACATTTGGAGAATCTCTGTCAGTCTTTCCCAGGAATTTCTGTGAAGTTGTAAATACTTATCTCAATGTGTGTGTGTGTGTGTGTGTGTGTGTGTGTGTGTGTGTGTGTGTGTGTGTGTGTGTGTGTGTGTGTGTTGTGTCAGCTACTTGGCAGGGACACAAAACACTGGTTAAACAGAGAGGGTACTGGAGGTTTTATCTTGCCCAGTTAGGCTGAGACCTGGACCCTATAGCTGTGCCAATGGGGAGTCTTATTGGGGACCTGGTGAGCAAAGGAGCAACCAGCCCCAGACTGACTGTGATCTCTGTGTGCACTTAAGGAAAATTGTACTTTACTGTGTGTTTTAGTTATCCTTTCCTCTTCTAGGAGATGACCTCCCTAATGTTAGTGGTGAGGATTGAGGCCCCTTGATTGCTGTGCCAGGGCACGATCGTCACAAGTGTTTGGCAGCGCTGGGATCTACTTCACATACTAATCGGCTTGTAGTGGTGTGGGTAGAGCAAATTCCTGTAGCTTATGTACAGTGATCTCTAAAAGTGTTTTGTACTCTAAAACAGCCACGCAGTGTATACTCAGAGTTCAGATCACAGTTGTTTTATTTCTTTTGTTAACTTAGTGTTAGTCAGGGTGATCAGGCAGCATGTCAGCAGAAGAGTGTGGACAGCTGACAAGGAGCCAGCTGGCAGAGATGTGCCAGGCTAGGGGACTGGTGCATGAAAACTTGAATAAAGCAGACCTGATTGCAGCCTTGGTTACAGCTGAATCAGGAAACAGAAGCCTGGAGGACAATCAGACTGACAGTGGAGATGCAATATCCTCAGAGAATGGACAGCTCAACCTTTCTGCAGTGGACTTAAAAACCCAGCTGGAGCTAAAGAGACTTGAGTTGGAGGCAAGGCGTATGGAACTAAAAGCAGCCAAGAAAATGAGGAGTCTACAAGCTGAGGAAAATGAATGGCAGAGGAGGCATGAGAAGGAAATGCTGACTCATCGCCAGAGTCATGGAGGTAATGGGGAAGGGAGTAACTGGACCCCAGAAGCACAAAAGGTCAGTAAATTTCTTCCACAGTTTATAGAGGGGGAAACTTTTGATAGCTTCATTCATATGTTTGAGTGGGTATGTAAACAGTGTGAAGTTGACCAAGGGCTCTGGGTACGTTTCCTGACCCCCTTACTCCATGGTAAAGCTGTAACTTTTTTAGCAAAAATGCATGGCACTGACTGTTTTGATTATACTGCTGTAAAAAGACACTTGTTGGAATGTTTTAAGCTAACACCTGAAATGTATAGGAAAAAGTTTTGTGAGCATAGATGCAAGGCAGATGAAAATGTATGTGAATATGTTGCTGAACTGAGCACTTATTTTCATAGCTGAGTGAGTGGATATCAGGTCACCACTTTTGAAGGGCTGGCAGACCTTTTGGTAAGGGAACAAGCCCTTAGCACTTTACCTGAGGACATAAGGATCTGGTTAGCTGATAAACGGTGTGCTACTTCAGAGGAGTTGGGGAAGAAGGGAGACCTATACCTAACAAGCAGGGCAGCCCTGCACAGGAAAGGGACCCCCAGTACTGCTCATGGGAATAAAGGAACCCATGGTGGGCGGCACAGACTGCCCCAACATAATCCGCTAATATCAGGGGAAGCCACTAGTCCAGATACACATCCAGGAGCTAGGGTTAAATGTTTTGAATGAAACCAGTGGGGCCATGTGGCATACAGATGTCCATGGAGGCAAGGTGGGGAACCAAAGGTGAGGGAGCCAGTAAGTGGGAAAGACAAAATGCCAACAGTGGGTTGTCTTGAGACAACCAGGGTATGGAACTGCCATCCTGCAGATGTCCTGAGAGGGAAGGATTTGGATGAGGCAGTACTGTGTACTTATGCAGTTGCATGCAGTGAGGCTAGGAGACAAGCATGTGGGTCTGGTAGCCTGGGGGAGACCCAGACAGACTGCACACTTGCAGCCAGGACTGCTGAGGTTGTTACTTCAGGGAGGGAGCTGCTGTGTAGCAATCTGACTGAATGTGAGCCACAGCTGGTTGTGGGTACTGATGTTCCCTTGGACAGGGTAACTGCAAAGATAGAGGTGAGTAGTAGTACCCAGGCTGACAGTGAGGCATCGCTGTCAGAGGATGCCAGACTTCCTGTGGAAGGGGAGCTGGGAAGGGTTACAAGGAGAAACTTGAGACAGGCTCAGCTCTCAGACCCTACATTGCAAGGCCTGAGGCAGGTAGCTAGGGAGGCACCTGATTCTCAAGAGAAGGGGAAATCTGTATACTGGAACAAAGGGTTACTGTACAGAGAGTGGACCCCTGAGGGAGGGCCAGAAGGTGAGAGAATACAGCAGTTGGTAGTGCCTAGAGCTTACCATCTGGCATTTCTATCCATAGCCCATGATATTCCCTTTGCAGGTCATATGGGCTTAAAACCTACCAAGAGGCGTATTATGCAAAACTTCTATTGGCCTGGAATTTCCAGAGATGTAACAGGGTACTGCAGGACCTGTGAGCAGTGCCAAAAGGTAGGCAAGGCAGGAGACAAGGTGAAAGCTCCTTTGATGCCATTGCCCATGATTGAGGAGCCATTTCCGAGGGTAGTTATGGATATTGTGGGTCCTCTGAGTATCCCAAGTTCCACAGGGAAAAGGTATATCCTAGTGATTGTAGATTATGCTACAAGATACCCTGAGGCAGTGGCTTTGTCCTCCATTGAGGCCGAGAAGGTGGCAAATGCTTTGTTAGAGATTTTCACCAAGGTAGATTTCCCAAAGGAAATACTGTCTGACAGAGGTGCCAATTTTATGTCAGACCTGCTGGCTTGTCTGTGGAAGTTCTGTGGGGTGAAGCACATGAAGACCACCCCCTACCATCCCCAAACTAATGGTCTTGTTGAGAGGTTAAACTCTACAATCAAGTCCATGCTATGGGCATTTGCCGATCAGTTTAAGAGGGAGTGGGACAAATATTTGCCCCATCTGTTGTTTGCTTACAGAGAGGTTCCCCATGAATCCACAGGTTTTTCACCCTTTGAGTTGCTGTTTGGGCATAGGGTGAGCGGAACTCTAGATTTAATTCGAGATGAGTGGGAAGGTGAGTGTGAGTCTCACAAGAAGTCTGTTGTGGCATATGTCCTGAACCTCAGGACAAGGCTCAGGGAACTCATGGGCCTGGCCCAGGAGAACCTGGCAGAAGCCCAACAACAGAAAAAAGGTGTGGTATGACAGGAATGCTCAAGCTAGAGAGTATGCTGTAGGGCAGCAGGTGATGGTTCTCATTCCTGTCAGGCACAACAAATTGCAGGCAGCTTGGGAGGGACCCTACAAGGTGGTAAGAAAGGTAAGTGATGTTAACTACATGGTGGAAGTGCTAGGCAGATGGCAGGGGCACAAATTGTACCATGTTAACATGATGAAACCTTACCATGACAGGGAGGCCCTTGTGCTGAGCATTTGCAGTGGATTGCAGGAGGAGTCTGAGAGAGATCTTGTGACTGCTCTCCTCAGTGAGGCTCGGGCTGACTCCTCGGTGGAAGGGGTAGCAATGTCCCATCAGCTATTTCCTACCCAGGTTCGAGAAATCCGAGCAGTTTTGCAGGAGTTTGGGGGTATGTTCACTGGGAAACCAGGGAGCACCCTCCTAGTGCAGCACCAGGTGGATACAGGACCCCAAAGGTCTATCAGGCAGCCCCCTTATAGGGTGCCTGAGAGAGTCAAACAGACTCTGAGGGAGGAGGTACAGGAGATGTTGGAACTAGGGGTGATTCAAGAGTCCAACAGTCCCTGGGCCTCACCAGTGGTACTGGTGCCAAAGAAGGATGGCAGCACCAGGTTCTGTGTGGATTACAGGAAATTAAATAGTCACACAGAGTCAGATGCTTACCCCATGCCTAGGATAGATGAGGCCCTAGTGCAGCTGGGTGGGGCTAAGTATCTTACAACCATTGATCTTACCAAGGGTTACTGGCAGGTGCCCTTGACTCCCAGTGCTAGAGAGAAGTCAGCCTTTGTGACTCCTTTTGGCTTGTATGAGTTCACAAAGATGCCCTTTGGGATGAAGAATGCCCCAGCGACTTTTCAGAGGCTGGTAGATCATATCTTAGCAGGAGCAGGAGGGTTTCCCCTTGCTTACATGGATGATATTGCTATCTACAGCCATTCCTGGCAAGATAACCTTCAGCATGTCAGGGAGGTGCTGGGCAGACTACAGAGGGCAGGGTTGACCATTAAGCCGAGCAAGTGTCAGGTGGGTATGGCAGAGGTCTCCTACCCAGGACATAGAGTGGGAAGTGGTAAGTTAAGGCCAGAACCTTCCAAAGTGGAATCTATTCAGGCATGGCCTGCACCTGTTACCAAAAATCAGGTGAGGGCATTCTTGGGGACAGCAGGGTACTACAGAAAGTTCGTTCTCAATTATAGTACTATAGCTACTCCCCTCACAGACCTGACAAGGAAGAACAGGCCAGATAAGGTAGTGTGGACCCCAGCATGTGAGCATGCATTTCAGAAGCATAAGGAAGCTTTGGGAGGACCCCCTGTGTTAGCCAGTCCAGACTACAGCAAAGAATTTGTTGTGCAGGTGGATGCTTCAAACTATGGGGTGTGGGCTGTACTTATCCAGATTTCTTCAGAGGGAGAAGAGCACCCAGTGGTTTATCTCAGTTGTAGGCTCCAACCCAGGGAGGAATGCTATGCAGTGGTAGAAAAGGAATGTCTATCCATAGTGTGGACACTACAAAAACTTCAGCCTTATCTGTATGGAAGAAAATTCACTGCGATGACAGATCACAACCTGCTAACATGGTCTAACAGAGCCAGTCAGCAAAATGCCAAGTTGCTAAGCTGGAGTCTGGGGTTTCAAGCATATGATATGTCAGTGCAGCACTGCAGTGGGAGTAGCAATACCAATGCAGATGGACTCTCAAGACAGGGAATGGGGTGAGGTACATCCAGATAGACCTGACACTCTCAAGTGATGTTTCTCTAGGGGCACTTGAAAAACTTGCTTGAGGTTCCCCATGGGGTGGGATGTGATGATTGGGGAGAGATGGACCAAGGCTGCCAGCCTAGTCAAACAGAATTTGATATATAATTCTGGAATTTCTAAATAAATGTAAAATACAGGCTTGTGTTTTTAAATGTAAGAAAACACTGTAAAATATGAACTTTAAGATTGTTGCAACATTGCCATCTGCTGTAAGGAAAACCAAGCCAAGTATTTCAAATGTGTCTTTTTAAGTTGAAAAGATCTTATGAATCTCTTTAATGTTTTACAAGTCGGTTCCTGTGCGGCTGGATGAAGGTTTCATGCCATTGTTTTAAGGCTAAAGTTTATGACTTGAATTTAGATGTGGAAGGTGCTTTGTTGCTCTGGTTTCTGCTAGCATATACATGTGAAATGTCTTGTACTGTTGTAAGTTTCTGAGGAGGTGTTAGATTGCTAAATAATGCAGTTTGTGGCCTGAGAACTCAGACCAGGTTTTAAGATGATGCAATATGAATACTGGGAAAACCTAAGTGTCAAAAATGATGTAATTTTGGGAGGGCCTTAGAGACATGTTTGTTAGTAATGTTTAAATACTATTTCTCACAAGAGACTGAAAAGCATTTTGACTTTGGACATCTAACTCAGCACTCTGCCTATGCTCACATTTAAGTTTCTAGCACTGTGATTTTTTGTAGGAATAGTTAAAGCTAGTAAAGATTAATTATGTATTTTTCTTTGAAATCAGACCTGTCCTACTGTATTATTTTAAGTTTCTGTGTGATCTCTGAACTCTTAGATATATGTGTGGTGTAGTAGTTTTGTCTTGTGTTATAATTATTTATTATTAAATATTTTTGAAACTTTCTACCTGTGGCTGATTTGTGTAGAGATAAGCTCTAGAGTACATTGCATATTTATAGAGGTTATTGTAATAGGCCACTCTAAAGTAAGCCTTGACTGTAAGTCATACCACCATTGGATAATAATATTGCACAGTAATAATTGGACACCCTTTTAAGGACCTTTTAGTAGCTGATGTTATTAACTGGGTGGTGACAGTAATTACTACCGTATAGTCTGGGTAATGGGGTACAGTTGGAGAATCTGTGTCAGCCTTTCCCAGGAGTGTCTGTGAAGTTGTATAAATACTTATCTCAAAGTGTGTGTGTGTTGTGTCAGCTACTTGGCAAGGACACAAAGCACTGGTTGGAAAGAGAGGGTACTGGAGGTTTTATCTTGCCCAGTTAGGCTGAGACCTGGACCCTATAGCTGTGCCAATGGAGTGTCTTATTAGGGACTTGGTGAGCAAAGGAGCAACCAGCCCCAGACTGACTGTGATCTCTGTGTGCACTTAAGGGAAATTGTACTTTACTGTGTGTATTAGTTATCCTTTCCTCTTCTAGGAGACTACCTCCCTGGTGTTAGTGGTGAGGATTGAGGCTCCTTGATTGCTGAGCCAGGGCATGGTCATCACAGGGGTACTACAAATTCTGTCTTAATACAACAATAAGCCATTATGCTGTGAGAGCATATCAAGACTGTATAGTACTTAGACATGACGCGTTTGTGTCCAATGACTTGATAATCCAGACTGAGCATACTAGATAGCAGCTTGCAATTTTTGGTCATTCTGAGTATCTTATTTATGATTTTCTAATGTATAGCAGTAACAAGTCTAGTGGTCATGTTGCTCTGGGCATGCATGGCAACTTCTTCTTTGGTATTGGATAAAGGTTGGTCATGCATATGATTTCTGGATACTACATCTGCAACAGCTATTTCCCAGGCACGGCATGGTTGTGTTGAACCTTCTTAGTCTCATTAACAGTCTCTGACATTTAGGTGGCAATTTGTCATTGCCATAGGATCTAATTAGTGGAACTAATGGCTTATGGTCAGTCTGGAGCTGGAAACTCCCAAGCACTAGTAGGGCTCTGAATGAACATTAGTACTGCACTTCTAATTAATTGGCATTGCTACTCACTCCCCCACCTAACAGCTTCTTCCCATGACAGCCCCCCTCCTACTGTGCATTGCCCTAGCCATGGATCTATTTCAAAGTACCATGTCATTTACTCGTGAATATTTCCAAAGCCTACTTGTCTAGAAATGTATCAAATGGTTGCTACCTAACAAAAAAAAAAAAAAAAAAACAAGGGTTCTATCCTTTATACTTATATAAAATCTGACTTTCTGCCAATAATCTAACTATTTTTCATATATACTGAATATTCTCTTATGAGATACCTATATTTGTGCTTGGAGCTATCTGCACTCAATTGTATTCCTTATATGCATATGTATATTAGTATTATGTTACCTTAGATGCTGCTGCTATTCTCTATGGAATTGTATTGTAATTGTATTGTTTGCTTGGAGCTTTTCTCCCTGGGCCTCTGCTGAAAATGGACCTGCGTCCAGTCGGACTTTCCCAGTTAACAAATGTAAAATAAAATAAAATAAATTAAAAAATTGTCTAAGCTGCTTTTTACCTTAGACATGCAACAATGAGGAACTGTAATAACATTCCTAATGATATTGTACTTACAGTCTTCACCATCTCTTGCTCTGCTGGGGAGGTCTTGATTTTTTGCTTATTCACATAGTTAAACAGCTCTGTCTAATACAAAAACTTAATTTGAGCTGAACAGGTATGTGTAAATGCCCACATAAGCTTTTGCTGTGGATCATGTTATTAATTCTCTGTCCCTTAATTAGAATATATCAGGATCAAATCTTTGTTTCCAAACTTGAACATTTGCTTAAAGAATATATAGTAGATTTTAACTTTTGCCATCCAGTTTGTTATCCTATATATAGAAGAGATAGACCACTCCTATTGTTTGATTACAATGAAATGGTCACTAATCTAATGTCACTCACACACACACACACACACACACACACACACACACACACAGTGTGTGTGTGTGTGTGTATGTGAGTGTGTGCATGTGCGCATGTGTGGAGATGGATGAATGTGAATAAACAGGGTAACATAGTTATATTTGAAAAATCAAGTCATCGATACTCTCGTGTTCATCACTAAGTATCACAGACACCAGTTTTAGTTCTTGGTACCCACAGTTTCACTGTCAGCTATACCCACTGTGGCGGGCTACACCTACTTTAACTGTGAAGCAGTGACATGAAATAACCAGAGAGAAAATGCCATACATCATTCCTGTATCTGTGTGGGTTTTGGGTGTGTTCCAAAAACATGCTTTGAGAGTACAGCTTGAGACTAGTCTGTGTGTGTGTGTGTGTGTGTGTGTGTGTGTGTGTGTGTGTGTGTGTGTGTGTGTGTGTGTGTGTGTGCACTTTTACCTAAAGGTATCTCTTTGTGGATGCCTGTGAAACTGTGTTGCATAGATTGTTAGGGAGAACACTAGAGCAACTACAAGTAACATTTTATTTCAGTTTAGAGCCATGATAAAAAACTACTAATTTGCTTTTGCTCCACACACCTTTATTGTAGTATATCACCATTGTGGATTTGGTCACTGTGGCATTGTTTTTACAGTGATGTTAACACTGAGATTAAAGTTGTCTTAGGTTCATAGGTTTATATAGGTTCATAGGTGGGTAGTAGGCTATCGGCCCAAGGGCCTACGTAAGCCTAGCCAACAAGGTTCCCTGGCTTATGCCACCCAATAAAGTTATTTTCCCATGCCACTGTCAAGCAGAGACATAGAAGTGATCCCTGGGGTGTACTTCCTATTTCCCATCCACTCATCAAGATTTTTCTTGAAGAGTGCTAATGAAGAACTTTGCTTGACATAGATGGGTAGCCTGTTCCAGAGCATGGGAAGTCTCTGGGACAGGAATCTATCCCTCCAGCATGTCCTGTTTATTGTGGTGACAAGGTTTAGGTCCCTAGAGCGTGTAGCTCGGAGGCATTGGGATTTCTTTAGATGTAGCATGTCCAACAGCTCTGGGTTTGACATAGCTTTATATGTTGGGCAGAGATCACCTCGAAGTAGGCGATATGCTATGGAGTAAAGCTGGAGTTTTTTGAGGCAGTTATTGTAGGGCATTTGTTTGAGGCCAGTAATCCTCTTTGTGTGGTACTTCTGTGGGCCTTTCCAGCTGCTGCAGATGTCTTGTGAGGTACATTCCAAAAGGGGTGTTGTACTCTATAATGGGTCTAATGAGTGTCGAGTAGAGGGGAACAATGACCTCTTTTTTCCTGGATGAGAACCCTTTTATGATGAGGTGTGCCACGTAGAAGGACTTCCTGACTACTGTGGTGATGTGACTATCAAAAGAGAGACTACTGCCCACCTGGGTCCCAAGGTCTGTTATCACACATTCTGTGTTAAGTAGATTGCTGCCTATTTGGTAGTTCATGGGTACAGAGTTTTTACCAAAGGGGATGACACTGCACATTTTGGCATTGAGCTTGAAGCCATGGCTCTGACACCAGGCATCTGTCTCAGCGAGGCCCATCTGTAGGATGTCCACATCATTTGGCGACTTGACTATGGCTCTTAGTTTGGAGTCATCTGCAAACTTCATTAGCCAGAGGCCTTCTGTGTTAGCCTGTACTTCAGAGAAGTGGATACCAAACAGGAGATGTCCCAGGACATAACCCTGAGGTACTCTACTTGTCACTGCTTTCAGGTCAGATTTGGAGTCTGCAACTTTTGAATGAACATCCACCATGTTGATAAACAAAAATTCTGTGATGTAAGAGAGAGAATGCAGTAATCTAATTTAATAAATTTATGGTGTAAATAATTTTTTGTCTTACATCTGATAATAGGAAGGGGCTATGTTCTTTAAGTAAGCAAATGTGTGTACATAATAAATTAAGAATTTTAATTTTACAAAAAGAAAAACATCTTTATTGCATGCAAATAGCAATTCCAGATTTTTGTCTTACATCTGATAAAAGGAAGGGGCTATGTTCTTGAAGTAAGCAAATGTGTGTACATAATAAATTAAGAATTTTAATTTTAGAAAAAAGAAAAACGTCTTTATTGCATGCAAATAGTAATTCCAGATTTTAGTATTTATACATAACTGTACAGACATTCCATTTATCTCTGCATTACCTAATAAACATTCAACCCAATACCATATTTGCTTTAATTACCCCACTATTAGCTGCGAATCATATATGACACCAAACATACAGGCATAGAGATTCCTGGATTTTGTAAACACAAACTCCTTGGAACAGATTGTCAATACACCAACCAGAGGTGCAGCCATACTGGATCTGGTCCTTACTAATATGGGACAGTGCTGCACACCCCCTACTGTAATGTCTTTTCTGGTAAAGTCAGACCACAGAATGGTCTCCTTTAAAGAAAAAAAACACCTGGAACCCCAGCTAACCCTGGAATATTCAGGAACTACTATAAGGCTAACTTCCTACTATTAAGTGATAACCTGTCAAAATTTCAAGCCCCCATCAATCCTAAGAGCACTTCTGCCTACTCAGAATTGTTCTCAGAAACCTTATGCAAGTATGTTAATAGCTGCATAGAGGCAGTTGTACCCACCAGGAAGAAGCACATAACTAACTCAAAAAAACAAGCTACCCTGGTGGAATCACAACATTAATACGCTGTATTTCAGAAGGATAAAAATCATGACAAAAATTAGGAGGTGCAGCACCCAGTAGGATAAAAACACTCTCACCAAACTAAACAAACAACTCAGAGCAAAAATAATGTCTACCAAAGCCAAACTTGAGGTAAATTTGGCCTTCCAGGCCAAAGACAACCAAAAGGCATTCTTTAGATATGTCTGTAACCTCAAAAGCAATACACAATTTTGTGCACAGCTCATTGTAGATGGAGCCACCTCTACTGAGCCAGAAGATATAGCAAACCTACTGGTTGACCAATTCACCTCCAACTTTACCCCTGTCTCCTCATCAACTTTTCCTCAGGAAATACCATCTGATATAACTCACCCTGCTATCACTAAGGAAAAGTTCCTTAATGCCTTTTAAAGCCAAGAACACTGCATCAATGCACCCAGATAATATCCAAGGATTACTTCTAAACAGCATGAAACATGATCTTTCAGGCCCTCTGGAACTGCTATTTAACTGTAGTCTCCAAACAGGCTTCATGTCTCATACATGGAGAACAGCAACACAAAGGTGGGTCATCTACAGACTGGAAACTACAGACCCAAAAGCCTCCTAGTCTCATATGCAAATCCATGAAAATAATTATCATGGAAATGATCAGTAATAACATAGGAAACCTCCAGACACTGGACTCAACCCAATTTGGTTTTATCAGGGCAGGTCATGCCTACTCAACTTGGTGGACTTCTTTGAAAATATCACCAAAGCAATGGATGAGGGCAAAATGGTTCACACTGCCTACCTTGACTTGGCCAAGGCATTTGACACAATCCCACACTCAGCCATTGTTGACAAACTTAAGAGGTTAGGTACAAACCCATATGTCAACCAAAGGATAGCCAACTGGCTCACAGACAGGACCCAGGAAGTTAGAATTGGGGAGAACACCTCTACAAAGAGGGCTGTCACAAGTGGAGTCTCTCATAGATTGGGCCTGGGACTGTTCATTTTTGCCATTTACTTCTCTGAAGTAAAGGCCAATGTCAGTGATCTGTGGCTGACTAAATTTGCAGATTATTGCAAACTAGGAGCTATCATTGAATCACCTACTGATACAAATGTTCTCCAGTAAGGGCTGACACAGATAAACAACTGGTGCTAGAGACATGGACTAACACTAAATGCCAAGAAATGCATAACAGTATCTTTCAAGAAGTCATCCACCCCTGGCAACTCTCATATTGACAACACACCATGAAGAGTTGACCCAGTAGTCATGGACCTGGGGATGTACATAGGCAGTAATCTAGCCTTTGGCCATCAAGTGTTTACAGTAGTAAGGAACTCATTCTATGTTGTGCAACTTATTACAAAGGTATGGCATCTAGGTCCAAACAAATCCTTGTTCCAATGTATTCAGCATTCATCAGACCTACCACTGAGTACAAGACCCCATTTGATATGTACCTAATCAGGCATATTCAACAACAAGAATGCCCACAGGCATTCCACATTAAAAGAATACAAGGCATAAGTAACACATCCTGTGGAGACCATCTCAAGGCCCTATCCCTGTATTCCATCTCCTACAGTCTGTTGAGGGGAGATCTATGCCTGGCATACAAGGCATTGTCAGATCACACTGTGATGGACCTACTGCATATCTGCAAAACAAACACCACCAGAATTACCTGTTCTAAAGACTTAAACATTGTCTGTGATATAAATAGGACCTGCTGGAGAGACATGTATCTATCCCAGAAACTACCCCATCTACGGAACAGGCTCCCCATCCCTGTGAAGCAGACATCCTTCCTAACCCAATTCAAGTGTAACTTGGACAATTGGATGGGGAACAGGAAATTCATCTCGGGTTTGGCACCTATGTCTCTAATGGACACAGGCAACCTGTAAGTGGTTGATCTCCCACGCCCCTGCTTGTAAATATTTCACCTCCCAAGCCGCTGCTTACACTTATCAAGGGGACCAGAACTCATCAAAGATTTGGGATGTGTGACTAGGCTTAAAAAGGCCCTTATGATCATTAGACTAGTACACACTTAAGAACCTATGAACCTATAAGAACAAAAGCACTGATGGAGTACAATATAATATTTGAACAAATTTCAATTTAACAAATAAATGGCATTCAGATGTTATTCTCACTAGGTACAAAACACTTGATATATATATTTATATTTTTTATTGAAATTAATTTATGGTTGTACATTTGGAACATAAATAAACTATATCAAACATGTAGGGACCACAAGTCAGAATTAATCAGCACAGGAAGTGGGACAATACCATGACCAAAAATGCACTTGAAAGATTTACATTCCTTTTTAAATGTAATAGCATTGTCGCCTCACAGTAAGACATTGTCCTGTTCGATTCTCAGCTAGAGTGTCTTCTGTGTGGAGACATGTGTGAAAGGGCATACCTTCGTTGAAGGTTGTGCGTCAGGGCTGGCAACTCAGCACATAAAAATCTACTGTCAATCATTAGCGGACCGGAGTCCCACTGTGGCGACCCCTAACCGGGAAAAGCTGAAAGACACAACAACAACAACAACAATCACAGTTTAAATACAATAACCATTTCCAGCTAAACTAAAAGAAAAACTATACATTTTAGTTACCTAATGTCAATATATATACATATACATATATATATATATATATATATATATATATATATACACATATATATATATATATATATATATATATATATATATATATATATATATATATATATATCTATATGCATATATATGGGTTACCTTCAGAACATTGACAGACCATTTCATTGAAACCCATTTCACTGACAGACCATTTCACTGACAACTATTACTTACAGGAATTTAAGGGAAATAACAGGGATTTGTCCCACTCCCCAATGTAGTGCGACCCTGGAGTTCGTGTATATATATTTAGGGGGGATGGGGGGCACAGCCCCCCACCTATTTTGGTTTAACAGAAGAAAATAACACAAACTATATATACTAACTCCAGAGTTGCACTACATTGGGGAGGGGGACAAATCCCTGTTATTTGCCTTAAATTCCTGCATTTACTAGTTGTCAGTGAAATGAGTTTCAATGAAATGGTCTGTCGATGTTCCGAAGGTAACCTATATACATATATATATATATATATATATATATACATAAACATGATAGCACTAATTATTTCTTTTTAGAGGCATCTACTAATATATTTTCCTCACAATATTCATAGCTACCCAGCAATATGAATATCAGTTCTAGATTATTATCACTGTTACTTTTGGCACCCTGATCCCATGTGCTAAAATAGGAAAAAGAGGCTGTGGAGGAAGGTATGGGTTTATATGGCAGAATGACTCTTTACTTTCTCCAGTTTAACAGCTGTTTCAATGACATAAGCTAGAGCTTGAGCAATATTTGATTTCTATTTTTTTTTGGCAGTCATGACCTTAGCTACTTTTATCAACAAAAATAGCATTGCCAATTTTAGTTGTGCACAATGTAATTTTTGTCACATACTAATAACATTATCATGTTAATACCATACCCTATTATAACCTTTCCAGCACTTCTAATACTAATTTGCCTAAGTCAGACTTAAGAATGTAAATCTGAACATAAGCAGAAAATATGCTCTCACGTGCTAAATACTTCATCACACCGTCAGCTGTGAGAGTATGCATAAAAGACCATCCCACTCAGTCTATGAAAAATATTAAAATGCATATGCAGATCTATAGATGCAAAACTTGTATATCTCCTAGCTTTGTTGATATATATATATATATATATATATATATATATATATATATATATATATATATATATTTATATATGTCAGTAGCTATTCCATGTTATGCATCCATGTGTACATCTAGTATGGTGGTTTAGTCATACCATTCTTTACTCATGACCACTTTATTCAAAGTCCTAAATGCACTGCCTGCCAACTGATTAGATGTTTGACCAAAGGAAACTATTTCCTTATTTCCATTTTTAAAGGTAACAGTGTGAGAATATAATCAAATAAGTCTTTCAAACTCTTTAGCCTTGCTATACTGAACAATCCTTCACAATATTCTCATTAAAAATCAAACACTACTTGAACCAGACCTCATTTATTTCAAAAATAATTTTCTTTTCCCCTCTTTGACATACCCCCTACTGTCTTCAATAGGCAACATACATTCTGATATTATAAAGATACAATTTTATTGTATCATATTTAGTGGCTTGGTTTTGTAATCTGGTGAAGCCTAGTATACACATACTCATTAACATTTTGTGAATAAATCATCTTATTCCAGTTTCAGTCATTTTTGTGCTGCTTAGGTTTCATTTGTTAACACTTTCAGTCACATTGCATCCTGCTTTTATTTTTTTTTTTCAGTTTTGAAACCTTTGTAAATTGCAACCAGTGCACTGTTTTCCTAATCTTCAAATTTTCTATGCCATCTCTACACATCATTCCTGATAAACTTTAAGTATTATGACATTTCAATAATCTTGCAAAACTGGAATGGATGATTACTGCTGTGTTTGCAGCAGGAATGAGGCTATGAAATATTATATTACTGGTCAAACCAGATAGATTAATTCTGGAGGAACATGAGTGGTTTGAGCAAATGAATATCAGACAACTTATGTGAATCTCTTAGATTTTGTGACACTTAGCTGGGCATACCTAATGTCATATGCATCTTGTTACATTTGCACTGTAAACATTTAGGATTGAATCGCAACCAAATATCCCAAGAGTTTTATAGAAACAGTAGTAGTGTAGGCCTTAAAGGGAGTGCTCATGTATATATTTTACAGTACAGGGCCCTTGCAAAGAGCAAGATATCTAATAATTACATAATGACGCAAAACTGAGAAGTTCACATTACATGAGTTTGAATACTTGCAAAGCTAAATATATTGTTTAAACCCTCCTTCCTTCTATAACCTTGTTTAATCAGTCCATCAGTTTTTCTGTCATGTTTCTAATTATTACACAGAATCATAACCTCTCAGAAAGATTAGAAATAGTGACATTCTCTGCTATGGGTCACTGTTATAAAAGAATGAGTCTATAATAGTGACCAAACCCTGAACAATCACTGCAAACCATAACCCAGGATCCATAAATAAACACCACATGCTTTGAAACATATACCGTCTGCTAATCATGAATTTTAAAATAGTGTACATGTATAATATTCACGCATTAACATTTTCTTAAACTAGACTTTTTATTGAGGTAGAGATACTGACACCTTCAGTGGTAGCAAGAAACGTTAAAGTTACCTGAAGTAGATAAGACCCTACATTTTCTGACATCTACTTTGCTATGTAAGCACTGTTCAGAACTTTTAATGATATAATTTGTAAAAAGTTGCCTTTGCATCAAGTAGTTACAAATTAAAACTATGTTATTAAAAAAATATAAAAGGTCTCCAGCAGCAAACGGCATCACAACTAAATTAGTTAACCTGCAGCTAATACCATTGCAAAGACCATAAAAAATATAACTAAAAGAAATAAAATCTTCATTTATATATATATATATATATATATATATATATATATATATATATATATATATATGCCTATTATTATATCATTGAGCATGGGTCAGTTGAATGATTAGAATGTTGATCCAAAATGTTGATTTATGATATGTCTAAAAGGCAGAACGTTGGAAATCACACACCCGAAATTCCTGGTTCTACAGGTTTGACATAGTAATAGGTGATGTCACTTACCCATGCTATGCACATTAATGTACCGTTATACTCAGCAGTCAATGGTATGTTAATTGTACTATTTTACAGGGGGGGTACACCCCCTGCACCCCAATGTGGGGGCTGCACCTCCTGCACACCCTGTAGATTAAATATACCAACTCCAAGATTGCACTACAGTGAGGAAATGGGCTAATTCCCTGTTCCTCACTAAACCGCTACCTCCTGAACAATGTCAGTACCAAATTATTGACCTACACTACCCATTTGCTGTAGTGTAGTTGATCGATTTTGATTCAATATTCTGCCAACTTGGAAACTTCAAGTCTACCACATGCCGGTCGACCGAAGCAGTTTGAAAGTTTTTTGATAGTAAACCATATATATATATATATATATATATATATATATATATATATATATATATATATATATATGTGTGTGTGTGTGTGTGTGTGTGTACATATATATATATAAATATATATATATATATATATATATATATATATATATATATATATTTGTGTGTGTGCATGGGAACTATCCCTTTGGTCAAAAGTTGGGAATATTGAACATGTGTAACAGTTGCAGGAGTACTCAAAGAGTCATATGCTCTCAGAATACCATTATTACTTAGTGGAAGATCATGGTACAGTGGGGATTGGGAATTTGTCCTTTCCCCACTGTTGTGCAACCTCACACTTGGTATATATAACTAGTGTGTGGTATGGGGGGAGCAGTCCCCCACAGGAGAGGTACGTGTCTTTTCCTGCAAAAAATATGTTTTTTTTCAGTTATTTGACTTCTGATCTTTTTAGATCAGTTTGGATTAATTTTTTCTGCATTGTTCACAACAGGTAATGCACAGGCACACACACACACACACACACACACACACACACACACACACACACACACACACACACACACGCACACACATATTTCTGTGTGTGTATGCCCTGCATTTTGTTGACTGTATGTTTGGTTGAAAAGTGCTAGTTGTAGTGTATAATGCTGAGCATCCTAAATGTCAACTGCATGTTTCTTTGAGACAGGTGAATGGCATTTGAAGGGGATGAGATCATTTGTACGTATGTTTGGGTGTTAGGGTTAGGGTCAAGGATGGGATAGGCTTTGTATGTTTGTGTGTGACAGTGTGAATTTTAGGGTTAGTGTTGGGGTTAGATAAAGGGATAGATGTAGTGCCAGTAGTGTGCATGTTTGTGAGTGTTTGTATGTCCAAGTCTATTTTGCGTAAAGGCAGTATTAATAGGGTTGGGCTGAAGGGGCAGATTTCAGGCTTGCACTCCTGTACCACCTTAATAATGGGTACTAACTCTAACCCTGCCCTTTCCCCCAACCCTATCCTTATACCTTACCTTAAGTACATTTGATCATACATAATCAGATTTGTAAAACAATATATATTTATATAGGAGCCAGTAATTTAGTTAACTGTTGTTAAAAATCGACATTTGTTTAGTCAGTGTAATTTGGTTGACTAAACAGATGGTCATCAGGTATGCAATATCACTGCATTACTGGAGTTTGGGAATATTTGCCATGCAACATTTGACACTGATGACTTTATGATCCTTTTGAGCTGTGTAAGTTGTTACTTTGATCTCAGTGAGACTGTCCTCACACTTGTATCTTGATTTGTACAGAGGCTGGTGTCAGAGGTTAATTGCTTTAATCCTTAATATCTGACCTGTTGAGAGCTGCAGGGTTCAGTTTTGGGTACACTTCATTTGTTTTGTATAGATGCTCCCCTTAGGGGAGTTACAGAAGAGAGAATTTTACAATGTCATTGTTACACTGATGACATGCGGTTATGGTTCTGCTTCCCTAAAGTGTCTATCCTTTCCATAAACAAATGATTTTTAGACATGGAATGCCTTCACAAGACCATTATTAGTTAAAGTTTAACACTTCCAAGATGGTTGCCACGGCAGCCATGCCACTGTCCACTGTCCACTCTTATGCAGTGCCCTATTGCTATCTACTGGGTTGAGACAATGGCGTTTGTATTCAAGATATAGATCTGAGTTTTAATTTTTGATAACCAGCTCAGTTTAAAGGACTAGGTGCATAGGATTTTAAGTTATTTTATTTCCATCTCAGTCTACAGCCCTTCCAGTAGTGACATATGCCTTGGCTTCCTTCTGGTTGGACTATTGCAATATTCTTCACCTAAGGCTTTCAGAATTAGAGCCCATCTGCAACTCATACAGAACTGCACAGCTTAACCTCTGATAGTTGTACCACTGCTCTAAGCCAGTTCTGCATGGCCTCTGCTAGATGCCAGTTCAGTCATGCAATACTTATAAGGTTCTAATCTTAGTTCATTTAGTCTTTCACAACATGGTTCCCCTTACCTTGATGAGCTGCTGGCATGATATCTATCTGTTCATGCCTTAATGCTTTCTACAGTAGGATTATTGGATTTTCTAAGAATTTAGTTCAACTCCTCAAAAAGCATTCTTTATAAGGGATGCACTTGTGGAAATTCTTACCCAGGTCAATAAAGATGTCACTGACTCGCATCAATTTTAAGTGATCCCTGAAATATATTTACAGATCTCACTCATGCGGCACAATTTTTGTTTTTATTTTTTGTTCTCAGCACCTTATATGTAGTACATTGTATTTACACGTATTCAGAAGTCACAGCTACCCCAATCACTCATGTGCCTTGATAACATTTCTAGATTTCTTGATTGTCAGTACCAAATATGTCTTATTTGAATCCATCTTTAGTCTAATCCTTGGCACTGGTTACACAATTAAAGTATGGGAAAGAGCTGCTGAAATGTCAGTAAACAAACACACAAAGTTGCCTTTAAAGTAAAGCTCTGGAACATATTATTTCAGTCCTCCTTCATATGGATAATGAAAATCTCTTATACCAGGACGCTCATTATTCTGGATTTGTCAAACGCAGGTCCTGCCTCCCCAGTCTAATTAATTTATTTAAAAAACATCAAGAAAGCAGTACATATCAGGAATGCAATGCATGGCCTATAGCAAGATCTGGCCAATACATTTGACAATACTCACTCTCCCCAACAAGTATTATTGAAAAACCTGTGACTCTGAATATAAATCCCATATGTGTGGTAGATAACTAATTGCACCAACATGGGATAGACTATATTAACAGCTGGTGCAAGAACAATAGTCTGAAACCAAATGTGAAAAAAGTGTAGTAGAGTTCATTTTAGTAAGCAAAGCATTTCCACAACACACCATATAGGTCCAACATCCTGTTGTAAGGATTCTTGTTGATAATTCCTTATCTTTTGACCATCATTCTACATAAATGTTTTAAAAAAACTTCCTTTCTCATCTAATTTCTAAAGGCATATCCTGTAGAGCTAAAGATGCCTTAGTTCCCCTTTGCTCATCACATATCAGAACCTTATTGAATGTAATGCCCCTTTAGATTATAGTTGTCAAAGCATATAACTCATCTGCCTAAGATGCCTAACAAAAAAGGCCACTGGCCTCAAGACCCTTAGTTAACCAGTCAGACTGGCAGCCTTCTCCCTGAATTTGATCTTTTATAGACTCCTCTGTGGTGTTCTATGTCTGGCAATTAGAACGAGAAAAGGGCAAATTTCCTTGACTTTCTGTTCTTTTGCAAAGCAAATGGTTCCTACAAATACCCAGTGAAACATCGAAAACCTTATTCATGAGATAAATAAAATAATATGATGTGATAGATTAATATGTCAGCATATTCCCCACCTCTGTGGGTCTATATTAGAACACCGAAGTTTCAAAACTTCGAGTGTTCTAATATCGAACCCTAGTCATCGAAAATATAAAACATCGAACATGCAGAACAGCAAATTTTTTTCTAGGGAAAATATTCGCTGTTCCAAAACACATACACACAACACAAGCACATCAAACAAACAGCAATCCACACACATACACCTAAACTCTTACACCTAACCCTACACTAAACTATACATACACCACTAATTATCCACTTACCTTAACCCAAACCCTAACCCTAAGGTCCGTCACTATCACACAGTCACCTCACCTGTGCCCTATCCCTAACTCACCTACCCTGCCATAACTAGGGTTGCCACCTTTTCAAATGGCCAAAGTGGGACATTTTTGGGACACACATCAGATTTTACAGG
The DNA here is from genome assembly GCF_019279795.1 of Protopterus annectens. Classification (NCBI taxonomy): domain Eukaryota; kingdom Metazoa; phylum Chordata; order Ceratodontiformes; family Protopteridae; genus Protopterus; species Protopterus annectens. The sequence continues at coordinate 680,495,128 of NC_056731.1, forward strand.
CCGACACATACCCACCGTCAGTACAAAGGATAGAACTTAACTTTTTTGCCTAAATAAAAGCTTATTCTTGCAGCATTTTAGTTGCTTATTCTGTTTCTTGTAACATTTAGGTATTTTAGATACAGAATAACTGTTTTATGCAACTATTACATAAAATATGGGACATAATTATATCCTACAATCTCAGGACATTTGCCATTTTTAATATTTTTTGTCAGGACACAACTGCCCAAAGAGGGACCGTCCCTCGCAAAGTGGGACAGGTGGTAACCCTTGCCCTAACCCTCACATCCACACAATCGCACACTTACCTGACCCACGCCCTAACCCTAACTCACCTAACCCACCCTAACCCTCAAGTTCACACAATCGCACACTTACCTGAACCCGACCCGTAACTTTCCACCACAGTGCTGAAAATACCAAAGCAACAGAAACGGACAACCGAATTCTTTCCCTAAGAAAAAATTCTGTTTTCTGTTTCTTCGATATTTTCAGTGTTCGCTGAAAACGGGTCGATATTAGAATACTCAAAGTTTTGAAACTTCGGTGTTCTAATATAGACTCCACCTCTGCAACAAAAGTCCATTACACATCAAGCACAGTAAAACCCTTGCCCACTTCATAGTAAACTTAGATATTTAAATTGGCAGCCACAAATTCTCTCCGGTCTGTCTTGTGTTATCCACCTTGAGGATTCAGAGAACTTTTGAATATTGTTAAAGGAAAGGTCTACCCTCTCCTACAATTTAACTCCACTGTTAGGTTGTTTCTCTCCCTAAAAATTGGTTCCAGTATTGTTTATGTACCAGAAACCTGCTTTTACTTCATGAAATCTTCATTGCCTTGCAAAGGAGGGGAAAGCCCACTAACTTATCTTTTAAGCTTAGCAGCTCACATACTTTAGCAGAGGAATTTGTCTCTGCCTGCATGACATAGCACAGACTCAGGGATATATGTAATTTTCCCTGTCAGGTACTGCTCACAATCTTGCATAGGCAATTGGTCCTGCTGATTTTAGCAGATCAATAACTGCTGTAAAAATAAATAAATATTTGCTGTGAAAATGTGAAACTGTTTTTCTACTACCTTTATTGCCAAAAGGAAGAGAAACACTATCAATGTACCTAGTTGATAGGATTACCACCTATCTCTCTTTCTGATTTTTCCAGTTCTGTGTTGCAAGTGGGTGACATTAAAAAAAAACACATGCCTTGATACTTTACAAGAAAAAAAAAAATAGTTTCTGGCTTTTCTCAAAATGTCATAGAATGCTTTGATACTAAAATTAAATAATCTTAATATCATATAAAATAGTATAGCTAACCAACATTGCACATCACTGAGTTTCTTTTTTTTTATTTTGGTAATAAGATGAATATAATTCTTTTTTCATTTATTAATTGCATGTTTTTTTTCCTGCACAGTCTAAAGTTTCTGTAAGAATATCCCACTTTAGGTATCTAAAAACGTGGCAACTCTAATTGCTGACCAAACATTTTGTATAGCAAGCCACTTGTAAGTAGTATTTTATGTAACTCCAACAGTTTGGTACAAGGTAATTTTAGTCTTGCAGAACTACTGATTTGTCATACATAAAGGTCTTTATGAAATGTTAGCATGCTATAATATAACAAATGAAGGGGTATCAATGCAATAGAAAAATGCTAACATTAATTCAGCAACATATATTTTTTGTACTGTGCTCATAAAATAGCAAGCACATAAGCACATTTCTCCAATTCTCAAATTAAGAAAAAAAAACTTCCTAAGGCTGCAGACACTGGTCTCGTGAAACTCAGAATGAGTTCTTTGAAGTGTTGATTAACAGATCATGGATTACAGTGCTAACTTTGAAACCTCAGGAAGAGTGTGGGAGGAAGGTCTGCCAGTGCTAGTAGCCTAAGACTACAAAATGACAATCTTTACATATGTCTGTAATTTAGCTGCTTTGTTTGTCAGCAGTTGTAAAATTAGTCTGAATTGTTTAAAACAGGCACTGAGAGAACTGAGTATGATGGTCATTCAAGAATGAAATACAAGTATTCCTGCTATAGAAGGTATGCAAGATGCGTGTGACACTCACTTCTGTCAGTCTATTTCAATAGACTATGAAGACAACATAACTTCCTTATGTCTAGCATGACTCCTATAAAGGAAACTTCATACTGATTCTGGGGAGGGGAAAAGACAACAATAAACAGGATCATGATGATATGTCGGGCCCTATATTGGACATTTTGTGGAAAATATATTCAAACTTTATAAGAAATACCTAGAGGTATTTTAATGCATTACAATATCTCAGAAAACAAAGATTCAATATAAAAACACATTTCTGAGTCCAAGGTCGAATTTTCCTTTAAAGTCCAGGCTTATATGTAGACTATTGGCTTGCAGTTATCTATGAGACTATAAAGATATGTTTTAATCTTCATATGTATTGTCTATTTACATGGTGGCATGATTTTACTATTATTTAAATAATCTTAAATTTGAGTTTCAATTCACAGTAAGTGGAAGCTGACCAGACATTGAAGAAATGCAAAAAGTGTTGTTCTGATTTATAATGGCTCCATGGTTCCATGTGGATATATTGAAAATGTTTCAGTGGAACTGTTATCCTTTTAGAACCAGGAAAGTATGGAAAGCACATCTGACAAGGTTCTGCACTAGGACTGATGCTGTTGTCAGGTTATACCAAAGTATGTCATAGAACTATAAAGAAGGTATTTTAATTCTCTATACTGAAGGCTCTCAGCTACCAGATGTAGATACAGATGTTCCTGTGACACAAAACAAGTTCTAGAAATGTTTGGTCCAATATGAGAAAGGCCACGTACATATGGACTATTATCAAACTGACAATTAGGAAATAAAGAAGCAGATTAACAGATAATTATAAGCCGGGGAGTTACTAGATAACAACAAAAAGCATCTTCAGAAATCATTGGTTCTGAGTCCCAGTCCAGGAGGCATACATCTATTCAAAAATGAAGTATAATGTTTCATTGTAACTTTAATTTTGATGAAAATATTAGCAGGGCTTTCCCTCACTAATCAATTTCACAAACTCATCAAATGGCTACAAGATCTCACAGCAGATGTATTAAATTGAATAGTTTAAATGATTCTACTAAAGCACCCCAGTTGGGGTTAGTTATTTTAACAGCTTAGATCAACAAAACTCAAGAAAAAATAGCAGCAATCCTTCAAAACAACAGAAAGATGTGCCATAGTTTGGTCAGATGGAAGTGATCAATGCATCCATTTCTGAAGAATCCGAATGGTTATAACCACACCATAGAACTAATCTGCTTTGTATGTAAACATTTCACCTCTTCTTGCAAGATTGCTTACATAATATGTCCTTGCTGGATAACTAACACTCTCTAACAGTGCCATACTGCCTGATGAAACTGCAGTTAGAAAATGTCAAAATTAAAACAAGGAATATATATGCCTATCTACCTGAGCCCCAAAAAAGTAACTATAGTGAAACATAAAGTCACACATACGAAAAGCGTTAGCAATATTGACAGCAAACTCACTTCCTGACAGAACAATAACAACTCAGCAGGACACCATTTTGGAAACTGCTATAAAGAAAATACCATCCTGATAAAGAAAATATACTAAATATGCACTCATTTTTATTTATATAGAGTTACAAACCAAAGTAAGACAGAAGAAAGGAGATGAATAGCATAACAGTACCAAATGAGAAAGTATCGCTCACAGCATACCTGGCTAAAATGTGACACAATCTGGAAGTTAAGCTAGTATATACTGACTTATTTATTAATGAATTTACTTATATATTTATATATTATTTATTTATTTATTCTCTGTCAATGTGTTAAGACTTGCATTCCAGCATTTGAGCACTTTATTTGCAGATTAAAATGGCTTGTACTACAAGAACTATATTAAAAAAATAGTTAAAACTGAGTTATGTTTTATTGGATACTGATGGATTTCTCAGATTTGAAAATGTAATTGCAGTTTGTTGGATTCTGGTATGTTACTTTTTTTCTTTTACTGCTCATCTGAGACTGTAAGAGTTTTGGGGCTCATATTTTGTCATGGAACAGAAATGGTTTATAATAATTATGTTTTTCTGTGGTAAAGGAATAATGATGGAGACTTTATAAGTCCTGCATATTAATAACATTGAGGGTGTTCTTTCAGTGAAGAAGCAGAGCAGATGCGTAGATGCCTGACAACTTTTCAGTAGCTACTGCAATGCATATTTGGTCTGATTAGGAAGGGCAGGCCTGTACAAATTAAGTAGCAGAACACCCTTCTTATTTCATTAGGTGTGTGAAAAATGAGGTAGATGCCAGATGGCCCTACCACAGCATTATTGATTGTTAAGATTAAGAAGAAGCACTAAGCAGAGTTTTTATGGTTTGTCTGGTAAATGCTAGCATCCAGTTATTTAAGTAATATATGAACTAATTCCAGACATTCTACCAACATTTTTCTAAAAGTTCATAAATTAGTATGTATTGTATTACCAAGTGGTAATAATAGATAGGCAGATGAAAACTTTGCTCTCCTCTTCTGACTGTATATCTTTTCTTATGAAAACAGTTTTCATCGCCTCTTTCTCATTCTGTTTCAACAAAAGTAGCACTTGATTTTCTTCAGTTACTTGTCCTCAGCCTTCTTGAACGGATGAGAGCTGAAGTTATGATTTCTAATAATGAATACTGACAACCTAAATTAGAAAATGAGAAAAGCATGCAAATGTTTAAATAACATTTCAAGCAAGTCTATAAATAAAATGTGACTGCAATAGGTATGACTGTTATAACCTCTTCTGGAATTAGAAATGTATCTAACCCATTTTTTAGATAATACTGACAAACATCACGTAATAGCAGGGCAGAAATACATAGCAATTACTTGCCTCGTTGAATAAACTACACTTTTGCAATAAAAATAAAATGATAAGGAATAAAAATATTGATTATTCATATCAGGATATGGTATCATAATACATAGAAACATACCCTGTCAGTGGGATTTTATTTTTCACAAACACCAAAAATACATGCATGTACCTTTTAACAATTAAAACATTATCCAGGCGAGTTGTTAGCATCCTGTACACATTGCACTGATGTGAACACAATCAGCCTGCTGTGCACAATGAGCAGCATTGTTAATTGAACATGGAAGTCTGCAAGCTACTCTGCATGTTGAGCAGCTGCCCCCTACTCAAGCCCAAAGCACATGATCTCAGCCATGTTGAGGTAAGGTAAGGCTTGTTTAGACAGTGTAAACAAGGTAACAAACACAAACTTGAGTTAAGTAACCTAGACTGCATGCATGCATGACACCGTGACAGATAAAGTCACTTGGAATACATAAAGATGAGGGAAGCTTAACAATACAGGTGTGCATGGAAGTCTGATACAGTTTAAGTTGCATGAGTGAAATAGTGGACATGTAGGAACTTCACTGACATTGTCATGTATACTGGGAAAGAAAATACAGGCAGTAAGTGTTCAGAAAGAAAAAAATGTGTTCTTTGAAAAGACATGCATGTAGAACAAGTCAATAAATTCCCATGTCTTATATGTATCAAAGCACTAATGCAAGGGTAATGTGAAAGCACACACATACATAGATACATTTGTGGACCAAATGAGAAAATTAAGGAACACTTGGACATACTGCCCATTCAAGTACTGATAGCGGAAACACCAACAGTTGTGGCAGCAGCGTGCATGTTGGGAAGGGCAGAAACTGAAATAGTTACTACATCCCAAATTAGTATATATTGCAGTCCACAGGAATCTTTAGAACTGTCATGCTGAGCAGAAAATGAATAGAAGATTATGGTGCAGTACATTGGTGCCGATTTAACATTTTAACAGATGAGATTTAAGTACATGGGAGATATGGGACATGTCAAGAAAAATATTCTATGATGGGAATACTGGTAGATACAAGTCATGTGGAAACAGTCCAGTAACATCTGTTGCGTGTGTGTATTTATGTTCGTGCATGCCTACAAATACGATTGCACATGTGTGAAAGGAAGACCCAAGGAGAAGTAGTCACAACACAAGTGTGCGTGACATCAGTATTGTGCAATGACAACTGCTGCATGTACCGTTTCACTTTATTTTATGTGACTGGAATGTAAAGCAGTTGTGCATATGTAAGAATCATATTACATGTGTACTACCTGCTGCTAATAGTTATACACAGTTAATTCTTATGACAAAGCACATGTACTATCATGTGTTAAATAAAAAAATGCATTTTGAATTTAACATTGTGCAATACATCATAATACATGGATCATAATACCTCATAGATAGGTGCAATAGTATCCTCAGGTAATAAATGAACTGTAGAAAATGCTAGAAGTTGCATACAATGGGTGTACACTGACCTTTAGCAAGATTGATACCCTTTGTGCTTCAGTCACTACCTCTGTTGCACATTCATCAGCAGAATCATGCCAGAAGAGGCAAATTCTCTTCATTTCTTGCCACAAAATGACCACACAGCATTAATTACTTAAGGTGCTATGTGATGACCATCATGCAATGGAATGTGTCATTATACTGTTCATAGAGAAGTACAGCAATTATTGGATGAACACCACCTACACATCCCGAAAGCATAACACATATCAAAACACAAGCCCTTTGAAATGCTTTTACTAATATTTTTTGCACATCAAGATCTGTTGAATAAGCCATACTTGCTTGCTATCACTATATCATGAGCAAAATAACAACATACACAAACTTCTGGAATCAGGCATCTGTAATGTATCTCAAGATTATCTTGATCTGTGTGCTAACAGAGGACACCACAACATAAGTCATATGTCACTAGACAGAAAAAACACACTTGAAGCAATAACCTGAGCTTTGTGTTACAATGCGTAGGGCTTCCATCCAAGGTGCAAACGTTAGCTTTTTCTCTCCAGTTGTAAAGGTTTCTACAAAATGCACTTGTAAACATGAGAATCAAAGCCTGCACTAGCATTCTCTTGAACACTCAGTAAATGTACCTTTCCAGGCTCAAGTACCTGCCTATTTGAGCATATAGGTTCATGGGTTCATAGGATGGTACTAGGCTATTGGCCTTAGGGCCTATACAAGCCTAGCCATAACAATTCCCTGGATATTTCTTCCCACGGTATTCATTACCCTGGACCCCTGTCTAGCAGGGCAACTGACGTGATCCCTGGGGTGAATTTCCTATCTCCCATCCAGTCATCAAGGTTCCTTTTGAAGAGGGACAAGGAGGCACTCTGCTTGACATGTACTGGCAGTCTATTGAAAAGTCTGAGGAGTCTCTGGGTCAGGAATCTATACCTCCAGCATGTTTTCTTCATTGTGATGACAAGGTTTAGATCACTGGAGCATGTGCCCCTGAGGGATTGGGATTTCTATAAGTGTAGCATGTCCAACAGCTCTGGGTTTAACATGGCCTTGTATGTTAAGCAGAGACCGCCTCTGAGTAGACGATAAGCGACAGAATATAGGTGGAGTTTTTTTTAGATGGTCAGCATAGGGCATCTGCTTTAGGCCTGTGATTCTTTTAGTGAGGTATTTCTGCAGCCTTTCCAGTTGTTGCAGATGTCTTGAGAGGTACATACCAAATGGGGCATTGTATTCTATAATGGGTCTAATGAGGGATGAGTACAGTGGGACAACAACCTCCTTTTTTATGGATGAAAATCCCTTAGTGATGAGGTGTGTCACATAGAAGGATTTCCTGACTGTTGTGGTGATGTGGTTATCAAAGGTGAGACCACTGTCCACCTGTGTCCCTAAGTCTCTTATCACACCTTCAGTGTTTAGTGTACTGCCACCTATGTGGTAATTCATGGGTACATGTTTTTACCCAAAGGGGATAACTATACATTTCTTGGCATTGAGCTTGATCCCATGGCTCTGGCACCAAGCATCTGTTTCTGTAAGGCCCTTTTGTAGAATATCCACATCATTTGGGGATTAAATATTGGCTCCCAGTTTGCAGTCATCTGTGAACTTTGTTATCCAGAGTCCCTTAGTATTTGCCTGTACTTCAGAGAAGTAGATGCCAATCAAGGGTGGTCCCAGGACTGAACCCTGAGGTACTCCACTTGTCACTTGTCTGGAGCTGGATTTGGAGTCGGCTACTTTTACAGTCTGGGTTCTGTAAGTAAGCCAGTTGGCACCCCATCAAGTGACATAGGGATTAATGCCCAGCTTAGTATGTTTATCTATGATTCCAGAGTAGGGGATGGTGTTGAAGGCCTTGGTGAGGTCCAGATAGGCTGTGTGGACCACCTTACCCTTGTCCATGGCTCTGGAGACTGATTCAAAGAAGTCAATCAGGTTCAGGAGATAAGATCAGCCCTTCATGAACCCAAACTGTGTGGGGTCCAGTGTTTGAAGGTTACCAATGTCTTTGTTTATAAGTTCCATGATAATACGTTCCATTAGGAGAAATTAATCTTAGGCACTAAACAGCCTTTAATTGCAAAGTACCTTACAAAGGTAAGGGAAAACAGTTCTTGTACTTTACCAAAAAGCACATAAACAGGTATGTCCAAGGGTCAGCTTCTGGTGATTTCTCCTGTCCACCTGGTGAATCTGGGCATACTAGGGCAATGCAGCAACTGCCTCATGTACACAGACAACCCTCTCCTCCTACCACCCAACACTACAACCTGCGAGAGATGCAATTACATAGCCAAACTGGAAGCAAAGCTCTCTCCAGCCAAGATTGTGCTAGACAGTCAAGAGGAGAAGGTTAACACCTGCACTACACCTCAAGCAACACATTTACCTTCAAAACCCACACCATCAACACCGACACATAGCAACACTAAACCCACATATGCAAAGGCCCTTAACATTAACCTACCCAAGCAACAAGGACCTCCAAAGCTGAAACACAAACAAACACGAGTCACAACCAAAGTGACACATAGCTCACAACACCAGTCTGCCACCCAACAACAGCCCCTAAGGCAAGACAATGTACCCAACACTTTAGTCATAACTGACTTTATAGTCAGGCAAACTGATGTCCCACTCACCAGACTGAACAAGGAGAAAATTACAGTCAGCTGCCTGTCAGGTGCCAGGATCCGCCACATAACGCATGCACTCAAGTCACTCCACAGCAAGTACAAATACGACTCTGTCTTTGTCCATGTTGGAGTGAATGACTTGAGACGTAACTCGCTGGACTGCATGAAAAGAGACATGGAAGAGCTCTCAGATCATGTGGCCCAGGCATGTATAACCCTAGCCCTGAGTAGCATCCTGCCTTCACTCAGAATGATACCACAGTATAAGGACAAAATGATTGACTTCAATAATTGGCTAAGCTTCTGGTGTCATTCAAAGGGGATCCAGTATCTGTCTGCCTGGGATGACATGATCAACAAACCACGATGCTTTGTCAGAGATGGTCTGCACCTGTCACCCCTGGGATTCAGGTTACTGGCTAAAGCTCTTGCACCCCTATAGTTCCTTTTTTAGGCAAGGTTTAAAGGACAAAACCACCACCATAACAGATACAAGCATGCAAAATCTGAAGGTAATGCTACTCAATGCTAGAAGTCTAAACCTCAAAATGCAATCTCTTGAGGCACTCCTAAAAATGGAGAACATAGATTTCTGTGCAGTAACTGAGACCTGGTTCAAGGGTCCAGAGAGCACCCTTGCAGTATCAGGCTACAACTCTTACCACACTTTTCGGCCACCAAACCAAGACCGAAACACTAAAGGTGGAGGAGTGTCCATATTCACCAAGGATATTCACACCTCCAGGCTAGTTGCCCTACACAATGTATCTGAAATTCTCCAGGTGCAACTAACAATAGGTAAGACTGTAATCCAAACTGTAGCTTGCTACATATCCCCCACCATGCCCCAAGATACTCACTACATCTTTCTAAACATACTGGAAAATATTAAGCTATAACCAAACACGCTAATACTGCGTGATTTCAACTACCCTGCCATTAACTGGGAAAACTTTTCCCAACGGTTCTTGGAATTCATAAATTCCAGTGCCCTGGATCAACTAATCCATTGTCCAACCAGGGGTACCAATATCCTAGACCTGGTCATTATCAATATGGGAGATAGATGCTCCACACCAGTGGTCACTCCCTCATTGGTCAGGTCTGACCATAAGCAAATCAGCCTTGACATCCACATCCCACTCCCACCCCCACCCCCCAGTAAGGAAACCTCTGTAAAAAACTTCTCTAAAGCCAACTTCATGCTACTCAAGTCTGAAGTGACAAACTTCATGACACCCATGCAGACAAGAGCTGAAAGTTAGACTGCTGAATCCTGCACTAAGGCACTGTATGAGCACATCCACTCGTGGATGAATGGTGCCATCCCAAATAGAACCAAGACGCTCTCCTCCAAAAAAAGGAAGCCAATCTGGTGGTCCCCTGCGATAAACAAACTATACAACAGAAGTAAGAAACTGTTGCAGAAAAGAGGAACATCCCAGGATGCAAAAAACTCCCTTACCAGCCTCAATAAGAAGGGTCTATATTAGAACACTGAACTTTCAAAATTTCGAGTGTTCTAATATCGAACCCTATTAATCGAAAATTTAAAATATTGAACATACAGAGCAGTGAATTTTTTCCTAGGGAAAAAATTTACTGTTCCAAAACATATACACACAACACCAGCACACCAAACAAACAGCAATCCACACACATACACTTAAACTCTTAAACCTAACCCTACACTAAACTATACATACACCACTAACTATCCACTTACCTTAACCCAAACCCTAACCCTAAGGTCCATCACTATCGCACAGTCACCTCACCCGCGCCCTAACCCTAACTCACCTACCCCGCCCTAACCCTCATGTCCACACAATCTCACACTTACCTGACTCACGCCCTAACCCTAACTCACCTAACCCGCCCTAACCGTCACGTCCACACAATCGCACACTTACCTGAACCCGACCCATAACTTTCCACCACAGTGCTGAAAATACCAAAGCAACAGAAACGGACCACCAAATTCGTTCCCTAGGAAAAAATTTTTTTTTCTGTTTCTTCGATATTTTAAGCGTTCGCTGAAAACGGGTCGATATTAGAACACTCACAATTTTGAAAGTTCGGCGTTCTAATATAGACCCAGTAAGAAGCTGAGATCCCTCATAAAATCCTCTAAAGCTAGTTATGAAAATAAAATTGCCAAAGATTCCAAAGGCAACCTTATGTCAAGAATCTAAATGGCAATGCTCAGATTTGCTCTGAGCTACAACAGAATAGCATTAAATATACTGATCCCAAGGATATTGCCAATATCCTGGCAGATCGATTTAGTGCCAACTTCACCCTCCGCTCTCACCCCCAAAGGGCCCATCTCGATATTAAAAGATTGCCAAATTCCAGTAATCATGACCACACAGGTAGAAACCGCACTCTCCAATACTAAGAATACAGCATCCATGGGACCAGATGACATCCAGGGCTGTGTACTACATGAACTACAAAGTGAACTGGCATCTCACCTAAGTGTCATGTTTAATCATAGCCTCACCTCAGGCTTCATGCCCACTGAGTGGCGCACAGCTACAGTTATCCCACTCCACAAGGGGGGATCCACCTTAGATCCCGGGAACTACCGTCCCATCAGTCTGACGAGCCTGATCTGCAAGGGCATGGAATGCATTATTATAGAACTGATAAAGAAAGACATTGGCAAGCTTCAAACTCTGGACCCCACCCAGTTTGGGTTCATGAAGGGACAATCTTGTCTCCTGAACCTGACTGACTTTTTCGAATCAGTCTCCAGAGTTGTGAACGAGGGCAAGGTGGTCCACAAAGCCTATTTGACCTCACCAAGGTGTTCAACACCACCCCCTACTCTGGAATCATAGATAAACTTACTAAGCTGGGCATAAATCCCTATGTCACTTGATGGGTTGCCAACTGGTTTACTGACAGAACCCGGACTGTAAAAGTAGCTGACTCCAAATCCAGCTCCAGACAAGTGACAAGTGGAGTACCTCAGGGTTCAGTCCTGGGGCCGCTCTTGTTTGGCATCTACTTCTCTGAAGTACAGGGGAACACTAAGGGACTCTGACTAACAAAGTCCGCAGATGACTGCAAACTGGGAGCCATTAATGAATCCCCAAATGATGTGGATATTCTACAAAAGGGCCTTACAGAAACAGATACTTGGTGCCAGAGCCATGAGATCAAGCTTAATGCCAGGAAATGTATAGTTATCCCCTTTGGGAAAAAAACATGTACCCATGAATTACCACATAGGTGGCAGTACACTAAACACTGAAAGTGTGATGAGAGACTTAGGGACACAGGTGGACAGTGGTCTCACCTTCGATAAACACATCACCACAACAGTAAAGAAATCCTTCTATGTGGCACACCTCATCACTAAGGGCTTTTCATCCAGAAAAAAGGAGGTCATTGTCCCACTGTACTCCTCCCTCATTAGACCCATTATAGAGTACAATGCCCAGTTTGGTATGTACCTCACAAGACATCTGCAATAACTGGAAAGGCCACAGAAATACCTCAATAAAAGAATCACAGGCCTAAAGCAGATGCCCTATGTTGACCATCTAAAAAAACTCCACCTATACTCTGTTGCATATCGTCTACTCAGAGGCAATCTCTGCTGAACATACAAAGCCATGTCAAACCCAGAGCTGTTGGATATGCTACACTTAAATAAATCCTAATCCCTCAGAGCCTCACGCTCCAGGGATCTAAACCTTGTCATCACAATGAAGAAACCATGCTGGAGGGATAGGTTCCTGACCCAGAGACTCCCTATACTCTGGAACAGACTGCCCATACATGTCAAGCAGAGCACCTCCTTGGCCCTCTTCAAAAGGAACCTTGACGATTGGATGGGAGAGAGGAAATTCACCCTGGGGATCATGTCAGTTGCCTTGCTAGACAGGGGTCCAGGGAAGTAAATATTGTGGGAAGAACTATCCAGGGAATTGTTATGGCTAGGCTAGGGCTAATAGCTTAGTACCAACCTATGAATCCATGAACCTATGGCCTTGCAGATCAGGCTTGTCAGACTGATGGGGTGTTAGTTCCTGGGATCCAAGGTGGATCCCCCCTTGTGGAGTGAGATAACGGTAGCTGTGCGTCACTCAGTGGGGACGAAGCCTGAGGTGAGGCTATGATTAAACATGACACTTAGGTGAGGTGCCAGTTCATTTTATAGTTTATGTAGTACACAGTCTGGGATGTGGTCTGGTCACAAGGATGCTGTATTCTTAGCTTTGAAGAGTGCGTTTTTTACCTGTGTGGCTGTTATTACTGGAATTTGGCAATCTTTCGGTATTGAGATGGGCCCTTTAGGGGGTGAGGGGGGGTGAAGTTTGCACTGAATAGATCTGCCAAGATATTGGCAGTATCCTTGGGATCAGTATAGTTAATGCCATTCTGTTGTAGCTCAGAGCAGATCTGAGAATTGCCATTTAGATTCTTTACATAGTTATACAATGCCTTGTGGTTGTCTTTGGAATTTTTGGCAATTTTATTTTCGTAACTAGCTTTGGAGGATTTTATGAGGGACCTCAGCTTCTTACTGAGGCTGGTAAGGGAGTTTTTTTCATCCTGGGATTTTCCTCTTTTCTGCAACAGTTTCTTCCTTTTGTTGTAAAGTTTGTTTACAGCAAAGGACCACCAGATTGGCTTCCTTTTTTGGAGGAGAGCATCTTGGTTCTATTGGGGATGGCACTATTCATGCATGAGTGGATGTGCTCGTACAGTGCCTGAGTATAGGATTCAGCAGTCGAACATTCAGTTCCAGTTTACATGGGTGTCATGAAGTTTGTCACTTCTGACTTGAGTAGCATGAAGTTGCCTTTGGAGAAGCTTTTTATGGAGGTTTCTTTACTAAGGAGTGAGGGTGGGATGTAGCTATCAAGGGTGATTAGCTTATGATCAGACCTGACCAGCGAGGGGGTGACCAATGGTGTGGAGCATCAATTTCCCATGCCCATGTTGGTAATGACCAGGTCTAGGATACTGGAGCCCCTGGTGGAACTAAGGATTAGTTGATCCAGTGCATTGGAATTTATGAATTCCAAGAACCGTTGGGCAAAGGTGTTGGTACACGAGTAGTTTTCCCAGTTAATAGCAGGGTAGTTTAAATCACCCAGTATTAAGGTGTTTGGTTGTATCTTAATATTTTTCAGTATGTTTAGAAAGGTATAGTGAGAATCTTGGGGCATGGTTGGGGATCTGTAGCAAGCTAAAATTTGGATTGCAGTCTTACCTAGTGTTAGTTGCACATGGAGAATTTCAGATGCATTTTGTTGGGCAACTAGCCTGATGGTATGAATATCCTTGGTGAATATGGACACTCCTCCAGCTTTAGTGTTTCGGTCTTGGTTTGGTGGCTTAAAAGTGTGGTAAGAGTTGTAGCCTGGTATTACAGGGGTGCTGTCTGGAGCCTTGAACCAGGTCTCAGTTACTGCACAGATATCGGTGTTCTCCATTTTTAGGAGTGCCTCGAGAGAGTGCATTTTGAGGTTTAGACTTCTAGCATTGAGTAGCATTACCTTCAGATTTTGCATGCTTGTACCTGTTATGGTGGTGGTTTTGCCCTTTGAACTTTGCCTAAAAAAGGCACTATATGGGTGGCAAGAGCATTAGCCAGTAACCTGAATCCCAGGGGCAACAGGTGCAGACCATCTCTGGCAAAGCATCGGAGCCTGTCGATCAAGCACTGGCAAAACATACGCATAAATACACAAAAACATATTCAGAGGCACTAGGTACCAATCTGAAAAAGAAACAGTACCCTCCACAGCAGACAAGCAAGCAACCTGCACCCCCAAACACAAGCCAGAAAACACATAATTCACTTCAGCAGTGTGCCTCACAACAGCCCTTAAGGCAAAACACCATACCTAACACACTAGTAATAAGAGACTCTATAGTAAGGCACACGGATGTTCCACTCACCAGGCTGAACAAGGAGAAGGTTACTGTCAGCTGCCTGTCGGGTGCTTGGATCCACCACATAACACAGGCACTTAGGTCACTCCAGAACAAGTATGAGTATGACGCTGTCTTTGTACATGTTGGTGTGAATGATCTAAGACGTACCTCCCTGGACTACATGAAAAGAGACATTGAGGAGCTCTCTGATCATGTAGCCCAAGCTGGTATGACCCTGACCTTGAGTAGCATACTACCTTCACCTAGAATGATACCACAATACAAAGACAAAATGATCAATTTCAACAACTGGCTAAGCTTCTGGTGTCATTCTAAGGGGATCCAGTGTCTGTCTGCCTGGGATAACAATATAGACAAGCCTCGCTGTTTTGCCAGAGATGGGTTGCACCTGTCACCCCTAGGTTTTCGAATACTGGCTGTGGCTCTTGCCATCCCCATAGTGCCTTTTTTAGGCAAGGCTCAAAGGACAAACCAACCACCGTAACCAGCACAGGTAACCAAAAACTAAGGGTAATGCTACTCAACGCCAGAAGTCTCAACCTCAAAATGCACACACTCGAGGCTCTCCTCAGCATGGAGAAAATCTATGTTTGTGCAGTGACGGAAACCTGGTTCAAGGCTCAAGAGAGCACCCCAGCACTGCCAGGTTACAATTCATATCATACCTTCCAGCCTCAGTTACCGGATCGCAGTACAAAGGGTGGAGGTGTATCCATATTCATCAAGGATACCCATATCTCTAGGTTAGTAGCGCAGCATGATGCCCCAGAGATCATTCATGTGCAACTATCAGCAGGCAAAACCACATTTCAAGTCGTAGCCGGTTATAGATCTCCCACCATGTCCCAAGATGCACACTCTGCATTCCTTGAGACATTGGAAAATATAAAGGTCCTACCCAACACCATAATCTTGGGTGATCTCAACTACCTTGTTATAGACTGGGCGAACTACCAATGTTCCAACTCCTATGCTCAGCGATTCATAGAATTTATAAATTCAAATGCCCTTGAACAACTAGTATGTTCCCCCACTAGAGGGGACAACATATTGGATTTAATCATCACAAATATGGGCGCCCATTGTACCACACCTATCACCCCCTCCTTGGTCAGATCCGACCACAAACTGATAACCCTGGACATCCTCACTCCTCCACCTTCCCCAATCAAAGAAACCGTAGTCAAAAACTTTTCCAAAGCAAATGTCAAACTACTTGCATCCGAAGTGGAAAGCTTCACTATTCCCTTGCAGAAGGATAATGATATCCAGGATGCAGAATCCTACACCAAGGCACTCTATATGCATCTTCAGTATTGCATGGACCGTGCTATCCCAAATAAAACCAAGACTCCTTCCTCAAGCAAGAAGAAACCAGTCTGGTGGACCCCAGCCATAAGCAAACTATGCAATAAAAGGAGGAGACTTATACAAAAAAAGGCCAAATCTCAAGTAGAAAAATCATCCCTGATCAGCATTAGTAAGAAATTGAGGGCCCTCATCAAGTCAACTAAAGCTAATTTTGAAAAGAAAGTTGCCAAGGATGCCAAGAATAACCATAAGGCCTTCTATGGCTACGTCAAAAACCTAAATGGCAATGCTCAGGTCTGTTCTGAGCTAGTACAAAATGGAACAAAATACACTGACCCTTCTGACATTGCCAACATCTTGGCTGACAGGTTCAGTGCAAATTTCTTCCCCCATCTCACCACCTACAGGGCCTATTACCATTCTAGGGGATTGTGTAAGTCCAATTATTACTGATACATTGGTTAACAAGGCTCTATCTAAAGCTAAAAACACTTCCTCCATGGGACCAGATGGTGTCCCAGGCTGTGTCATACGCGAGCTCCAAAAGGAATTAACCCTGCATCTTAATACCCTGTTCAGTCTCAGCCTCTCCACAGGATATGTGCTCATAGAATGGCGCACGGCAATGGTGGTCCCGCTACACAAGGGTGGGGCCACAACTGACCCTGGGAGCTACCGACCAATAAACCTGACCAGTCTGATCTGTAAGGCTATGGAGCGAATCATTATGGAACTCATAAATGGAGAGATTGGGAACCTCCAGTCACTGGACCCCACACAGTTCACCTTCGACAAGGGCAGATCATGCCTCCTGAACCTGGTGGATTTTTTTTGAGACAGTTACTCAGGCTATAGATAAGGGGAAGGAGGTACACATGGCTTACCTTGACCTTGCTAAAGGATTTGACACCATTCCCCATTCAGGTATTATTGATAAGCACACCAGCCTGGGCATAAACCCTTACATCACAAGATGGATCGTAAACTGGCTCTCAGACAGATCCCATAAAGTAAGAGTAGCGGGATCTATGTCCGAATCCAGACCAGTAATGAGTGGTGCACCTCAGGGCTCTGTCCTGGGGCCCCTCCTGTTTGGCATATACTTCTCAGAAGTACAGGCAAGCACGGAAGGGCTGTAGCTGACTAAGTTTGCAGACGACTGCAAACTGAGTGCTATAATAGAGTCTCTGGCCGACATGGAGATCCTCCAGAAGGGCCTAAATGAGACTGATGCATGGTGTCAAAGCCATGGTCTCAAGCTAAATGCAAAAAAATGCATAGTAATCCCCTTTGGAAAAAACAGAGTAACCGCAAACTACAACATAGGAGGTAATCCCCTGAAATCTGAAGAAGAAATAAGGGATCTAGGGACCCAAGTAGATAGTCAGCTTTCCTTTGATAACCATGTTGCCAAAGTGGTTAGAAAATCCTTCTGTGTGACCCATCTGATTACGAAAGGGTTCGCATCAAGATCTAAGGATGTAATGGTGCCCCTCTACTCTTCCCTCATCAGACCCATTATTGAGTACAATGCACCAATTGGAATGTACCTGGCTAGACATCTCCAGCAGCTGGAGAGACCACAAAGGTACCTAACCAAGAGGATTACTGGCCTCAAACAGTTGCCCTATGTAGCATGATTGAAAAAGCTAAGACTGTTCTCTGTTGCATACCACTTTCTCAGAGGTGATCTCTGTCTAATGTACAGAGCCATGTCCAACCCAGAATTGTTGAACATGCTCCATCTTAGCAAAACCAAATCTACTCGAGCTACACGCTCTAGGGATATAAACCTCAACACAACAATGAATAGAACATGCTGGAGGGATAGATTCCCTTTGCAGAGACTTCCCTTACTATGGAACAGGGTCCCAATCTACATAAGACAGAGCCCCTCACTATCACTCTTCAAGAGGAACCTTGATTAGTGGATGGGTAACAGAATGTTCACAGTGGGGATCACACCAACAGCACTACTAGATAGGGGCCAAGGGTACTAGCTGCTAGTACAAGGGTCTAGGGAACTACTAAAGGGGTGGTGAATACCTCACAACGTGGCTGGGCTAATATATGCCTTCGGGCAGATAGCCCAGTACCAACCTATGAACCTATGTCATCCCAGGCAGACAGATACTGGATCCCCTTTGAATGACACCAGAACCTTAGCCAATTGTTGAAGTCAATCATTTTGTCCTTATACTGTGGTATCATTCTGGGTGAAAGCAGGATGCTACTCAGGGCTAGGGTCATACCTGCCTGGGCCACATGATCTGAGAGCTCTTCCATGTCTCTTTTTATGTAGTCCAGGGAGGTACATCTCAAGTCATTCACTGCAACATGGATAATGACAGAGTCATATTTGTACTTGTTGTGGAGTGACTTGACTGCATGCATTATGTGGTGGATCCTGGCACCCAACAGGCATCTGACTGTAATTTTCTCCTTGTTCATCCTGGTGAGTGGGACATCAGTGTGCTTGACTATAGAGTCACCTATGACTAAAGTGTTGGGTACGTTGTCTTGCCTTAGGGGCTGTTGTTGGGTGGCACACTGGTGTCATGAGCTATATGACGCTTTGGTTGTGATTGTTCTTTGTTTGTGTTTCATCTTCAGATGTCGTTGTTACTTGGGAAGGTTAATGTTAAGGGCCTCCACATATGTGGGTTTAGTGTTGGTATGTGTCGCTGTTGGTGGTGTGGGTTTAGAAGTGCTCTGTGTTGCTTGAGGTGTAGTGTGGGTGTTAACCTTCTCCTTTTGACTGTGTAGCACAATCTTGAGTGGAGAGAGCTTTGCTTCCAGTTTGGCTATGTAGGTGCATCTCTCGCAGGTTGTATTGTTGGGTGGTAGGAGGAGAGGGCTGTCTGTGTACATGAGGCAATTGCAGCATTGCCCCAGTATGCCCAGATTCACCAGGTGGACAGGAGAAATCACCAGAAGCTGCCCATTGGTCATGCCTGGTTTGGTGCTTTTTTTTTTTTTTGTAAAGTACAAGAGCTGTTTTCCCTTACCTTAGCAATGTGCTTTGCAATTATAGGCTTAGTGCCTATGATTAATTTCTCCTTATTAACAAGGAGAGTTGAGTGCTTGTATCAGTTTAAGACTTCCTAGTGTTTACCAGCAGGTTATAAAGCACATGCTAGTCACAGGGATGCTTAAAGGTAAGATGAAAGAAAAAGTTTTTTCCTAAACATTGCAGTGTGCTCTAGAGGAGTTAGATGTGAAAGTAGGTAACTTAAGTTTTTACCTGTCTAAAATGTTAAGTTTTAGTGGAGAGTCACTATTTTTAAAACAGCAAGATAGATTGAAAGGGGGTGGTGACTTTTGTATTCTGGTACTATGGAATACATTAGGATGGCCAATAAATTTAATTAGCTGAAGGAGAGTAACTTCACAAAATGATAATTTTGTGCTTACTCACACAAGCCAGTAAAAACAGAGAGGAAATGAGATATATGGTCAAATTAACATAAAGAGAAGGCAACTAGAAAGACAGTGGTGTTTAAGAACACTACAGTAACTGCTTGGAAGGGTGGGGAAAAATTCTGCCTGACTCACAAGAGACAGAGCTGTGGTCTCTTTTCAAGTTTTAATATGCAGTTAAAAGCAGAATACAAGTAAAACACAAGGTAAATAAAATAAATCACAATATTCAAAATAGAAAAAGGCAATAAAGTAAAACAACAAATTAAAAGCAAACTAACCTTTCCCTCACAGCAAAGTGTAGCAGATCACTCACAGCACACAATAAACCACATTTGAAATGCCATAAAGCACACACTTGAATGGATTGCACCAGCAGTCTATTGGAATGGTTATGCCTCCAATAAAATGTAGTTTGAGGGCTCAAAATCCATTGACCATGTTAGTGTTCTCACAAGTGTGAATTAGCCAAATCACCATCTGTTGTGTAACTCAGTCCAGTCTGTCAGTATTGTATTACACACATGCAGTACTTACACAATGCCAGATTCAAATCCCTGCCTATCTAGGTCCACTTTTTATGGACCTGTATTTTAACTGCTCATGCCACCTCAGAATAATTACTATGAGGGTGAGACAGGATAAATTTGAAAGGATGGTTTCATCATTGTATTGAAAGGCATATGTTTGGGGAGAGTCTCTTGGCTAAGCCAGTCCAAACTGTCACTATATTCAGACATAATCATGCTCATTAGAGATTTCTGGATTTGAACTTTCCTGTCTAAGTTTTGAATGTAAAGAACCATTAATTAGCTGCTCATGCCATAGAAGAAGTCTTAGTACAGTTATGAGACAGAATACATTTGAAGGGATGACATCATCATTGTGTTGCAAAAGAGATGTGTGGCCTATAATTGACTGAAATTGTTGGAGGAGCCTATTCCCCATGGAAATTTTTCCCTAAGTTAAAAGGCACACACCACATCTGTTGGGTCACTAGTCAATAGACACACACACACACACACACACACACACACACACACACACACACACACACACACACACACACACACACACACACACACACACAGGCTCTTACTAGTTAATCATTGCTGGATTTGAGCATCTGCCTGTCTACGTCCATAGTCTAGAGAACATTGCATTTGCTGCCAGTGCTCCAATGTAGAAGTCTTACTACAGATCTTGGATACATATATTTGTAAATTACATGATATATATTTGGGTGAATGGCCAATGCGGTGTGACAGATAGACAGCCAGACAGACAAAACAATGTGGTGACCTCAACTCAGAAGATTCTGGAGAGATAACTTATATATCACATCAGTGACATAACTTTTTATGTCATGAATGATATATCTGTGTGACACATTAAGGTGTATTGAGCAGTTATGTGACAGGTGATACTTATGGATATCAACCAGAGGAGTGACACTCGTATTCCTGACTGCTCACCTCAAGATCATTGTATGAAATTCTGGTTTTAGTTTTGGGATCATTGGCTAGTCTTTGTGATACACATATGGTGTGCAAAAGTAAATGCAAGCTATGCATGCAAAGCATACAGAGTGCACTCAGTGATGCTGCTCGGCAAGCATGTGTCCAAATGTACTCCTTTGTGGGAACATACAATGTGCTTCAGTGAAAAACCCATTTACATTATGGAGTAACTAGACAGCATCAGAGTGAGCACCTCATATCTTGATTACAATAAGCCAATAAGCCATACATAAGTGTAACAAGCCATTGACAGAACTTTCAGTTTGTCATGAGAGCTTACGGAGGCACACTAATGTAAAGCGCATTTATGTGACTAATGGCAAATTATTATCACATGCGTAATTATTTTTGGATTTTTTTTTTAAACTTAGAATGGGGAGTAACAGTGGTCTTTCCTGCTCAAGGCCAAGCATCATGGAAAGGAAAAGTACAGGCATATAGACATTTTTGTTTTTGAGTGATTTCAGCCCTTGAGTTTTGTTAATATTCTGTATCTCATCATTACATCTGCCATGCAGATTACAGTAAAGTGTTCAAAATAGGGAGCAGGCAGGGCTGGGATACTGGTAAACTAATTAAAGAATAAGCTGGATACTGGTGGGGGATAATGTACCTCTCCAGTACTTCAAAAGGGAAAATTTTATGAGAAAGAAAACATGAACTAATGCTTGACATAATGCTGGATTTGAACACTTGCTAGCCTTCATCAACATTCTCTAGACCAGATCATTATCTGAGCACACCCAAAAGGCATAAATATTGTGGAAAGTGCAGAGATCTCCTTGAACAACCTCATGTTGATCAGGATTTGATGCAGGCATCGTTACAAACTGGTGAAATCAAACCAAAATATGAAAATATAATAATGGCAGCCCAGGACAGTGGACTACATACGTGTTGGTTTACAAAGTCCATTGAACATTTGGGAGAAACAGACAAATGCAGGTTCTGTAAAACAGAACTGGAAACAGTTGCACATCTTGTTGCCAGGTGTGATACACTCATGGCAGAGGGTCCGTATACTAAAAGGCACAATAATGTGGCAAAAGTGAGGACTGTGCAAACGTTACGATACTGACATAGCTGAGAAGCATTGAAAAAATGAGCCACAAAGCTTTATAGAGAATGATGAAGTGCACATCAGATGGGATTGTCAGGTGCCAACAGTTCTGAAAAAGATGTGAGAAAAACAGATATAGTAGTCTGTGAAAAAAAGAAAAAAGTATCACTGATTATTGAAATTGCTACACCCAGTGATTACAGTGTCTTATGTACGAGCAACACAAAGTCATAAAATACAAGGATTTGCAGCCAGGAATGAAACAATGTGGAAGAAGGATACTGAGACAGTTCTAATAGTAGTAGGAGCAATGGGTCTCTTAAAAAATAATCTGTAGTCATACTTAGATACAGTACAGATACATCTAACTCCTTGCAGAAGGAGTCAGTTCTGGGCATATTGCAGGTGCTATGAAGAGTACATTAGTCTAACATCAGAGCTTGAAATAATACTAATTTCTTGAAATTTAGTCATACCCTGACTTAAGAAATGATTCCTTCCCGTCATGGTATCGGAAACCCAAAAGACTTGGAGAAATTAAACTGAAAGGAAGATATATTTCAGATACAAAAATCACACATTTGAAGGGTCATTGAGAAAAGTATGAAGAAACAGACTGTGTGCAGCAAACTTCTTAAGAGTAATGCTACCTTCTACCATCCCATATGGTGTGCATTAAACCATGGAACTTATTATATTTATAAGGATAATAAGGATACTTGTCTCCTCAGAGTATTATTAGTATTGTTTCTTCCACACAGCAGGATTAAGCACAACTGTGAGAAGAGCACCATAGAATGTAACTGAAGGAAAAATTAACAGTTTTTGTTATAGGACATCAAATGACATATAGCATCACTTAGCATAACTGTTCAATGTCAATAGTCAGGCAAAGGCTGAGGACAGAAACAGAGAAACAGAATTTGTTTTATGGGCCATTTCTAGCCATGTGTGTGATATGTGAATATATTTTTGACCCAATTAAAAAAAATGAAATGGGGTCAGTAGGGCAGTGATGAAAATTGGGAGTAAGCAGAAGGTAGGACACTGGGAGAGTTATTAAGGAATGTACGGGATAGTGTTGGGAGAGTACCATAACTATCCCCTTCTTCACAAGTTAGCATTCTATTTCTGCAAAGAAACTGAGAATTTGGATAGTGACAACATAAATAGTATATAATACTGTGTAGCCAATTTGACCAAATCAAGTGTATCATACACAGATGCAAAGTGTAGAGCTATGTATGGGGCAAAATTTGTTTTTGGACCAGGTGCCATTTTTTTGACATACTGGAATGTTGGGAAGGTGGGTAGGAATAAAAGGGGTATGTATGTATGGTAGGTTAGGTAGCCGATGCAGACATTCTAGACATTCCATACAGGCAAGGATGATGATGGACACTAAAGTATGAGGAGCACCCTTTTGGGGATATGCATGGGAATTTGGAGGCCCAACCCTGTTTAGCATGAGTACAGTGAGCATCTAGTCTTCACTATCTGAATTTTCACCGTCTCTTCTCACACCTTGGACTGGATGGAGCAACAGTTTGGCTATTCACTGCAGGATTCATTCCAATCTGCTGATGCAGGTACTGAGGCCCCTCTCCATTATCATTTCTACCAGTCCTTTCAGCTCTTGCTGGATGACATGGTCAGCACCAGAACTGGCACTACTCCTGGTGAGTACCAGTGTACCTGCCCCCAGAACAGAGCTACCTGACAAGGTTGGTGTAGTTAGTATAGGAGTTGTGGAGAAAATGCTGCTTGATTGCAACTCAGAAATGCATGTGCATGCACTGCCTATGGTGTTGCCATTACAACCATCTGTTGAGGGATGGTCTAAGCCCCTATGGACAGTATAGCTCCCTGTGCTGATGAGCTGGTAATTTGTTACAGCATGAAGGATGGTTCAAATGTGAAAAAAAGAGAGATAGAGAGTGGGGGAGAGACAAAAAAAATATCATAAAATGTCTTATAATTGCAATATATTGTAGTCTACGCATATTCCCACATAACTCTTTTGGTATGTCATATTCACATAGGAATGTAAAGTGATGCACTTGTGCTAAAGTAAACCTTAATCTTAGTAATATTATACATGTTATGCAAATAACGTGACTATTGTACATATGCTTTACACATTACATCTCAGAAACTATTTATATGTATAGGGTAAAATATTATATTTATTTATGTATTTATTTATTTATTTTATTTATTTAAATAAAAAAAAATAAATAAAAACATTACATCTCAGAAACTATTTATATGTAATGGGTAAAATATTATTATTTGTTACTGATTGCATTATAATAAACATTTATATAATACATACTAATTAGTGCTGCTTGCAGTCGAACCCACATGTATCTATGTTGACTGAAATACTGGGAAATGCAATGCTGGCATAGCAATTTATGTGGGTATGTTTAGTTTGCTTGCAGACAGTATGCATACAGATGTATTAACATGTCAAACAATTATAGACTAATATCCATAGAGTTAATAAAATAAGTTTAAAATAACTGCTATTATGAAATGGCTATCAGTTATACCTGAGCTGAACTTACCTCATGCCTCTGCTGAGGTGCTGTAGTCTCTCCTGATTTGCCTCCCTATTTCCTTCAATCTCTGCACAAACTACTCAGAAGAGAAAAAGAAAATTATTCAACACCTGCTTGCTTTAACAAGTTATGGTATTGTATTGCCTATGAGGCTTTTGAATCGGTGTCTCCATGGGCAACTGAAAAAACCCTGTAACTAGTATACATAGTACTAAACAAACCTTTGTTTACACTGGAATGGGTTCTATACAATTCCAATTGAGCCTCAGGCGAGGACAGCAGATATCTATTATTTGTTCTACAGCATTTCTGTCCACCCTGTTTCACTAAATTATTTCTGTTCCATGTAGTCCATATTAGGTCAGACATGGTCATAACACCCTATGTCTTCTTGGTCGAGTTCTAGCAGCAGCACCACATTCTATAAGAACCTGTTGCATATACAGATTTATAAAAACTGTGACAACCTTTAACAATTTTCAAAGTTTCCCTCTTGTTTGCATTTCAGCATGTCTTGGAATGTGAATCTAAAGCAAGTGTGATGTGTTCACTCTCACTTTATACATTTCTGAATTGCTCAACCATGGTTTTTGCTTCATTAGCATATACTTCTGCTACTTTATGCTCATTACAATATTTGGCTGCTTACTGTTGTTTTGCACCTGGCTGTGATGTGTACAGCTGTTTCCTAAATCGCAAACAGGCTGGCCATCACTGCTTGATACACAAACGAGCACAGTATGATATGTAGGCAATCATGATTCCTGACCTATATGTAAAACAAAGAAAGTAAGGCAACTGCCATTTTATTTTCTATAATATCTTTCATGAAGGGAGGTCCTCCGACTGTTAGGTCACACCTCACAATACTCCTTGGAAGTCTACTATTTTTCTGTAATGCCCACAGTAGAAGTTATCACAACATTAATAATCATCATGTCCATTTGTCTAGAACAAAATACTCCAAGTTTTCAAAGCTGCTAGTATTTTACAGCTCTCAATTTCTTATACTTCAGTCATTTAAAATACTATAATAATAATAATAATAATAATAATTATTATAATAATAATAATAATGTTTAGAGTTGAGAAAAACATAATCCTTCTCATCTTCTTCACACAGCCATTTCAGTGTTGTAAATACCCAGCTTAGCAGTAGCACCAGTAAACATTTCTCTTTATTAAAGTAAATAATATGTTGTCAGTCACTTCACTGGCATTGAATAGGCTGAATGTGAAGAGTGAAAAGAAGATGTAGAGAACTACATAGCCTGCTGAAGGGTTCCTACTGAAAACTTGAAACTAATATAGCCTTATACGTAATTTTAGGCAAATTAGCCACCCCATTCATATAGCATGTTTTGGATTTGTAAAACCAATATGCAACATTGCAAAAATTATGTTAATTTTCCAGAGAATGCCTTCCCCCACTTATACATTCAGTTTTAGTATGACAGATGCTCTGCCCTTTGTAAACATAATATGTAGCAATTCAAAATGGATGTTCACTTACTCTGAATGCTTACTTTTATACTTTTATTGTGCACAGGATGAGGACTGCTCATCGCAGTAAGTGGAATCTGACGAACTGGACAGAGTACAATTTAAAATAAATAAATAATGAAATAAAATAACATTTAGCTAGAAAGTGCAGAGTGTATTTATTAATCAAATTAAAAAAGTTACCTAGGCACATCTAGCTTTTACTAAAACTATTGTAGAATGAATTACTATAGATATAGTTGTTGTCTCAAATAACATCAGAAGACAATCCGATCAATTTCATGCCATGATAAGTTTTAAACTACAATAGCAAAAAAATTGTTTTATAGAGCAAAAGCAGACTTTGCCTGAAAATTAAGTAAAGCAGAAAAGAAAAAAATGTTGGGAAGAGAGATAGCCTACAACTGTGGATCTAAGGATAAAAATGTCACTGGCATAAGAATATGCATGGTGGTTATACTTTAATCAGCTAGTAACCAACCAACTAAAATGCAGATCTGTGTTTCTGATAGCAATCTAGCAGGGTTCATTAAAAAAGTAGGGTTTAGATTTTATGAAAACAAATAATCTGACAAACTTAATTCCATTAATGACCCCCAAAGTTTTTGTTTAATCTTGCTATCATATTTCTAGTCATTTGAGATATAATACTGACCAGCCCAATGCAGTATAGCTTAGGTAATTCCTTACACTAAGGAAAATCCTACTGCTTATAACCAGTGCACACTATCCATAAACTACCATTAGGAGATAGTCTTGGTCAGTCATCCTCCTCCATTACTACTTCTCTCTCTTCTCACTTAATTTAGTCTTTGCATGTATTGTCTAGATAGTATGAAAGCCAGGGACCAAGGTGGCTTTTAGAATGCAAAAAATGATGCAAAGTATACAGTATGAAATAACTATAATGTAGATTTCCTTTTTGCATTTTCCAGTCATATCAGTGAAATTTTATTTCCATAGGCTATGCAGTGCATGTTTCCTCTGTAATCTTATCTCATTACATTTGTGTAGAACTTTGAACTTTAGCCATTGTATACCCTCTTCCCAAACTGAATTATCAAGCTGCTGTTTTCTTTTTTGAAATCTAATAGACATTTTATTTATAGATTTCTAACAACAAACAACCATTTGATTTAGTATAAATATATGCGTACATTATACATATATAAACACATACAAGAGGCCATATGTTCTATGATCCTTAATAAATTAAATTGATGAGTCTTAGGCTATCAGTGTTAAACTGGGATTAAATAAGTTCAGCACAGATTCATCTGTTTTAATACATAGTTTGATAAATGGTTTTCCTCAATGGAATGACCCCAGCTTACAAAATGCAACTCTGAGTATTGATTCTGACTAGATGTGATTGCCCCAGGATAAAATACATTATGTGGTCCTGTATCAGCTACTTGTTGTGGATGTTAAAGAACCAAATAGTCATTAAGGTTCAAGAGGTTACGGCTGGGATCTCATTAACAGCTGATGTAAAAGACAGTGAAGTATTTAGTAAATAGAACATTTAAAACCAAATTGACTTTCTATTTACAAGAGGACAGTATTTGTACCTGGAAATCAGTTGTAAATCAAATGACTGATCTGTTGTCAGGCATTCCACAACATCACAGGGCCATTTGAACTGAAGGGCAAAGACTGTTCTTTTTGAAGGCCATAATCAGAATGAACAGTTGTTAGAATAAATGATGTACTATAAAGATCTGCACATCCTCAAATGCTGAAAATGGAGAAATATGTTACTATAAATTATTTTCTCATCAGATTACTGTGACTGGCTGAGAAAGATGACAGATGATACTCATGCAGAGAATACAAAACCTGACCTAATACAAACTGCTTAATAATTGTAGCAAGACAAAATGCAGATGTGCATGGAGTAACAACCCTGATTTCGGCTTCCTAAGATCCCAAGTGCATACCTTGTGGTATAAAAGGAGTAACTTAATTACCATTCTTTTGCTGGCCACAACATAAAAAGTGACTTCTTGTTTTATTAATTTGACCTGATTAGTAAAATTATATAATAAATATATATTAATTTTTACTAAGTATACATGAAATTCAGATGCTTCTCAGTGCTTAGTGACTAGTGATAGATGTACCTAAATGTGAGAATTGTTCTGTGTGAAATTTGAGAAATCTTTATCAGAAATGTCATTTGCATTCTGTGTAGGACTGTTAACTCGGAATGATACCAACATGCAAATGTATTCTTATCAAATATAAACATTTCATGAGACTTGGTTATAGCACACAAATTGTACTGAAATATCGCAATGCATACAGCAGGACTACAATATAAGTCAATGTAATATCTAGAAAGCTTTTCACGTTTCACTGTTTTGACTTTTTGTATACTTTCACAAGTCAAGTTCAGCTATTCCCTTTAAATTTGTCTTTGTTTATTTGAATAACCAGATTATGAGTTAAGCTTTATTGATTTTTTAATATCAAGTCAATGAACATCACAACCCTAAAAAGAAAAAAATATGTTTGCAGCAGATAAACTCTCCCTTATGAGGCATGCCTCTCAACTGTCCTTGATTTTTAGTGCCATCCCTAATTTTAACTCAGATTTTATCTCTGCTCCTCTTAATTCATCCTACAACTGGTGACTTTTAGAAAAAAGGGGATATAGCAATAAATACTAATCGTAATTAGAGTTATAGATGTCTTTTATGTAAGAAAATGCATGATAATTCACATTCTCTTATTCTGTCAATGTCTCATATTAATATTACTGATATTTAAAAAATATTCCTGATTTGCCTTGATTATTTCTGGATTGACCTTGATTCTGTTGATATGTCTCTCTGATTGGTTGAAAGCTATGATATGGAGACCTTGGCCCCACCCCACCCCACTTACCTTTACATCCCAACTCTATTGTTACACAGAAATAAGGAAAATTAAAAATCTCACTGTATTATGGAGACATGTAGTATACTGATGACTTGCATAATAACAGTAAATATGGTTTCAACAAACTATGATTAAAAAATGTTGCCTGAAAGCCACTCACTGCAAATGCACTCAGCAGAGTGTAAGCATGGTTTATCCTTAGCTCTGTGACACTCCAAATTGCCTTGTAGCCTTAGAACTGTTATGGTGCTCCAAATTCCAGAAGATGCTTCAAGTCATCGATATGGGCTGGATTGCGATTTAGACCTATATTAGGCAAGAGACAGCTTACAGCCTCAGTCTGAAGTGGCCTCTCAAGTAGTGATACTTTTTCATTCATTACTATCTCTATAAAATTTGCTGCGGTAGCGTTGTCGCCTCACAGTTAAGACATTGTCCTGTTCGATTCTCAGCTAGAGCGTCTTCTGTGTGGGGTGATATGCGTGAATGGGCGTACCTTCATTCAAAGTTGTGCGTCAGGGCCGACAACTCGGCACATAAAAATCTACTGCCAATCATTAGTGGACCGGATTTCCACTGTGGCGACCCCTAACTGGGAAATCCGAAAGACACAACAACAACAACAACTATCTCTATAAAATTATTTTCTATTAATAAATGACTCGGAACTGAACAATTTAAGGAATGTTTTCAAAGATCTACTTGGAGCGATCTTTCTGCCCTTCCCAGCATGGGCTTGTTATGCATCTTGGCAGATTTTTTGTTAAGTTCATTTAACATGCAAACTTATTTCTGTCATCACTTGCCAACTATGGTCTTTACAGCTTCCCATACCTGAGACTGCAACATTGTTTCTACATCTGATCCTACCATTGGTCAATATTTCTCTAAAATAATAAATTAAGTTATATGCACATAATGTATAAGAGAAACATAAAAATTACAGGAGATTGTACATGCTGAAACAGAAACAAAAATAAAAGCATTGAAATAAGGACAAATAAATGCTCCACTTATAATTATGATGATCTTTCTGTGCCCTGTAATACCCTTTTCGAAGGACCTGCAGAGGAGCAAAAACTATTAGTAGCACATGATTGGTCACATTGCGTTCCTCTTAATTGGCTCCCCTTGCCTCAGGAGCAGTTAATTGATTGAATCATATATTGCAATATCAATTAGCTTTACTTGCAGTATACAAGCCAGTCAAAAATCCCAAAGTGAACCCACTACTGTTCAATGGAGAACAGTGGAACAATGGGCTACATTGATCAGAAATGTGCAGCAGTCCATACAATCCGGTACACTTGGCTGCTCAGAGTTATAGCACAATGACTTCACTGGAAGGCACATATATTTACAAATTTCTAGCAAACAAACTTTGAAAATGTAATAAATTTGTCTCCAGAAATAAAAAAGTCAGTGGTGCATCTCACACTGTAACATAGTACTTCAAATGACGCTAAACCAGGGCATGAACAAAGAGGAAAAAGTTCATGTTGCTAAACCAAACCAGCATAAAGATCTTATGCCTTCATAACTGTGGTGAATTTAATTCTGAAGATAAATAAAGAAAAATAAATAAATAAGTACCTGATGGGGTCTGAATTATGTTCACTGATAAACAGCTGATAATGAAACAGTGACCAAAGAAAAAGTGTATTTTCTTTAATTGAAATTTTATTGCTTACTTTTCACTTGTGTTTACAAGATAGTAAATTACATGAGATCGTATATTTGAATGCAGCACATGAAAAAATGCTACTAAAACTGTGAGCTATTTAAAACAGTTTGAACAATCATTGCAAAATAGCACAGTTGTGTTATACTCAGGCAAAAGTGATTTATACTATACACAAAGGGGTATTAGAAATGCGTAATGTTTATGTGAAGGACTAATTACTGGATCAGTGTTTTCATTTTTACCTAGTTTAACAGAGTGTGGCTAGATATGCATGTGATGTAGTTGAGATGCATATTAAAGGAACTTATAAGCACTCTTTGTATTTTTCTGATTTATAAACTCTGTGAACAGGACCCAGAAGGCAATACCAAAGTTGTAGCTGAAATAAGGTCAATATCCACCATAAAGAACATGTGAAAATAAGGGGTATGAATATTTTAACTCGTTGAGTCATTCATACATTGGAAAGCTTGTCAACACCATCCAGAGTTTAAACAAAAGGAAGTTCCATCTCCAGTTCAGCTCCACGATGTTGAATTCTCCAGTCACTGTTTTCCATAGGAAATCAGTGCTAGTACAGCTTGTAGGTGCGTGATGCTAGTATTTTCAGTGTTTCCAGAGAATTAATTTTTCTTCACATTTGTGCATCAGTGGAGTTGGTATATATGTAACTTCAGGGCAGTATGTGATGCTTGTCATCACTTGAGGTTGCAGGCATCACTTATGTTTAATTTGTTTCATCCAGTTGAGTTTCTATTCAACTGAAATTGTTAATACTTGGTGAAAGGTTAGCTATTAGTGCTTGTATGTCCTTGCCATTTTGTTGTCTAACTATTCTTGCATGGATCTCCCAGCTTAAGAAATCCTTTTATTTATGTTTCTTTGATTCGCATTCAAAGATGATGTCCAGACCGATATCATGCAATAACAGTTATGTACACATATAACGGTTATTGCATGATAACTGTTATGTGTATACATACTTTTTCTATGTAGTGCTGAATATAATAATAGCACTTTTTTATTTTTGAATCTCCCATTCCATTCTCAGCTGGAGTGCCTTCTGCATGGAGTCTGCATGTCTTCTCCATAGTCGAGTGACATCTAAAGACATGCAGGTAGGTGTGTGCATGAATGGGTGTGCCTTCTTTGAAGGGCGGGCATCAGGCTGGCAACTCATCACCGTAAAAATCCACTGCCAACCATTAGCAGCCTGGAGTTCCACTCTGGCGACCCCTAACTGGGAAAAGCCGAAAGATCTACTACTTTTTTATTTTTTAATATAATTTAGTAAAGGTGCTTTACATGTGACACTAACTAACAATGCAGTATTGCATGGGAGGTGTTTAAACTCAAATTCTAAGTTGATAACCATCACAGCTTCCTAATGTGGCAGCCATATATATTACTTATATGAATAATATTACAAATAGCACTTTTTTATTTATCAATGTGTTTATTCACACTGAACTGAACAGAGGAGGGGCACTGACCACAACTCTGATCTGTGATATATAACAATAAGTATCCTGTTTTTTTTTTTTTTTTGCTTATTTTTATTATTTGTTGCTTATTCTAACCATTTATAGCACATTTTTATTGTCTGATGCCTACTATTTGTTACTGTATTTTATTGCTATAAACTAATCTGCACTATTGTACTGAAATTTTCTGTCTTACAGGGCCTGTTTAATCACTTTTGTTACTGTCACACTGTTTGTAATGCTTGTTTGGCTAGTTTCACTGTGTGAAAGGTAATAACTAGAAATTTTCTCCATGTGTTAAGCATCTGTTTGTTCTGATTCCCTGCCAAGGAATGTATCATATAACTGATTTGTTTGCAGTTAAAACCATTCTCAAGAGTATCTGTGCTCCTTTATCTGTTTAAAACTTTCATTTAGTTTCTCACTTCTGTTTTTCTGCTGTGATAAACATTTATGTAGTGTTTTCTGCCTAAAATAGTGTAGCTAATAGCTGTAGCATATTCCCAGTTCAGGTTTGTTGTTTCTGAGCCTCTTTGTTTGTTTGTTTGCTTGTTTCTTTCTTTCTTTCTTTCTTTCTTTCTTTCTTTCTTTCTTTGCAGTGGTTGTTTGTTCTGAGCACATGATGCAGGCCATCTTGGATTAGCAAAAGCCTTTCTTCACCTTAGTGAAATGATTGTGTTGTTTGGCCACTGGCTGGTAGAGGTTGGCTGATCTAGGGCTTAGAGTAAGCACTCATTTGGTCCTTTTGAGCTTTTTTAAGTTGTCTCAAGTTGTACCTACTGGTATTTAGACACTGCCATTGAGAGGAATTATGTTTTTTCACACTGAGCTGAACAGAGCAGGGGCACTGTCCACAGCTCTGATTTGTGATATATAACAACAAGTATCCTTTTTTTTTTTTTTTTTTTTTGCTTATTTTTACTAGTTATTGCTTATTTAAAAAATTTATAGCACTTTTTATTGTCTGCTGCCTAGTAATTATTACTTTATTTTATTGCTACTAATCTGCACTATTGTACTGAAACTGTCTGTCTTACAGGGCCTGTCACAATGTTTGTTACCTTTTTTAGCTAGTTTCACTGTGTGAAAGGAATTAACTGAAAAATGTGTCCATTTGTTAAATATATGTTCATTTGTTCTGATTTCCTGCGAAGGAGTGTATCATATAACTGATTTGTTTGTAGTTAAAAGCATTCTCTAGAGTCTCCTTGCTCCTTTGTTTGTTTAAAACTTACACTTAGTGTCTCACTGCTGTTTTTCTGCTGTAATATACATTTCTGTAGTATTTTCTGCCTAAATAGTGTAGCTAGCAGCTGTAGCATAGTCCCAGTTCATATTTGCTGCCTCTAGGCCTGTTTGTTTGCAGTGGTTATTATTTCTGAGCATGTGTTTCAGGCCATCTTGGATCAGCAAAAGCCTTTCTTTACCTCGGTGAGAGGATTGTGTTGATTGGCCACTGGCTGGTAGAGGTTGGTTGGTCTTGGGCTTGGAGTAAGCACTCATTAGTCCTTTTGAGCTTTTTTAAAGTTGTTTCAGGTTGTACCTTCTGGTATTTATACACTGCCATTGAGAGGAATTCTGTTTATTCACATTGAGCTGAACGGAGGAGGGGCACTGACCACAACTCTGATATGTGATATATAACAATAAATATCCTGTTTTTTATTACTAGTTATTGCCTATTATAACCATTTATAGCACTTTTTATTGTATGGTGCCTACTATTTTTCCTGTATTTTATTGTTATAAACTAATCTGCACTATTGTACTGAAATTGTCTGCCTTACAGGGCCTGTTAAATCATTTTTGTTATGGTCACACTGCTTATAAAGCTCTTTTAAGTAGTTACTCTGTGTGAAAAGTATTAACTGGAAATTTCCTCCATTTGGTAAGCATCTGTTTGTTTGTTATGATTTCCTGCCAAGGAATGTATCATGTAACTGATTTGTTTGCAGTTAAAAGCATTATCATAGGTTAGTACTAGGCTAACTGCCCTTTTGAACCATTTGAAGTCTGAAGTTACCCCATGTGAGAATCAAGCGCTGCACCTTGTGTCTTTAAGGTAAACACCTTAACCATTATGTCATCCTCCTGTCTGAGTCTCCTTGCTCCTTTATCTGTTTAAAACTTTAATTTAGTGTCTCACTGCTGTTTTTCTGCTGCAATAAACATTTATGTATTGTTTTCTGCCTAAAATAGTGTAGCTAGTAGCTGTAGCATGGTTTCACACCCTCCCTCCATATTGATATCTTGTCGTTATACTTGGTAGCTTTGCAGTTGCCCGCCCTTACTGGAAATTTGATCTGGGGCAGTCCTCCCAATCCAGTGTCATTAGCTCATTCTACCTAATACAGAGAGAACGTTTGGGAAGTCCAACCCGCTTAGTTTCTGAACCTTGAATTTTCTCCTTTCTCCCTTTCCACTTTATTAAAAAAAAAAAAAAATATTGAGCTGCTTTTACAGTATTTGTGTTTACTCCTCCTACACTATTACTTTTGTTTTTCTGATACTTGTTCTCTAAAGTGTTCAATTGCATCTTCTCTGCTGCATTTATTACTACTTGTTTTTAGTCTGTTTAAATTTTAAGTGTTATTCTAAGCCTCTTAGTTTTGGTTTAAGCACTTGGGCTTTAGGCCTAACCCTTAGCTCTCCCTGGCCTCTCTCCCTCTGATTCTGACAAATATGGATGGACAATTTCCTATGGTTTCTCCTGCCAGCCTGGTTGATATGGGCATCCTGAGACAGTGTAGCAACTGCCTCAAGTATATGGACAACCATCTACTGCTACCACCTATGGACACAATCTGTAAGAAATACAATTGCATAAAGAAGCTTGAGTCTATGCTCTCTTTCTCTCTCTCTGTCTTACAAGCCAGTATATCTGTAAGGCTGTCAACACAATCACTACACATAAGACACCACCCACAACTACACAGAACACATTAACATATGGGGAGGTTCTCAACAAAAACAAACCCAAACAAAGGAGACTTCAGTGGCAAAAGCACATGAGAACTCCACAACCCTCCACACCACATACTATGCATAGTCCACACACCAGTGTCTGGCAACCACTAAGGCCTAACCATAAACCCAACATATTAGGCATGGGAGACTCCATTATGAGAGACACAGATGTGCTTCTCACCAGTCTGGATAAGGAGAAAATCATGGTTAGTTGTTTGTCAGGTGCCAGAATCCACCATATCACAAACACACTCAAGTCTCTCAATGTCAGGTACTCTTATAACTCTGTCATAGTCCATGTTGACATGAATGACTTGAGACGTACCTCTCTGAACTATATGAAGAGAGACATGAAAATGTGTCCCAGGAAGGTATGTCCCTAGCCTTAAGCAGCATTCTACCGTCACCCAGAACGATGCCTCAATACAAAGAGAAAATGATTGACTTCAACAATCGGCTTAGTTTCTGATGTCATTCCAGGGGGATACAGTGCCTGACAGCCAGGGAAGATATGATCGACAGACCATGATGCTTTGCTAGAGATGGCCTGTATCTGTCTCACTTGGGATTCAGGCATCTGGCAAAGGCCCTTGCCACCCCCATAGTGCCTTTTTTAGGAAACATCATGAGGTCAATACTACCCACATAAAAATTCAACAAAAGTCAAATGCTGCTAAACGCCAGGAGTCTAAACATGAAATTGCACTGATTGCAAGCATTCTTAACCCTGGAAGATGCTGACATTTGTGCAGTCACAGAAACCTGGTTTAAAGCTATGGAGAGCACCCCATCCTTACCTGGTTATTCATCCTGTCATATACATTCAAACCCCAAACTATGGGCAGCAAAGCCAAAGGAAGTGGAGTTTCAATATATATTAAAGACACACACACCTCCAGGATGGTCAAACAGTATGACACACAGGAGACACTCCAGGTCCAGTTAACCATTGACAAGACCCCTATTCAAATTATAGCTAGCTACTGGCCCCCAAATTTGACTCACAATGCCCACTCTGCCTATCTGAGCTTCTTTAAACCTATCAAGATTGAACCCTTTACCCTGATCCTGAGTGACTTTAATTACTGAACCATAGATTGGAAAAACTACTCATGCCAGAACACAAATGCCCAGAGATTCCTCGATTTTATCAATGCAAATGCCTTGGAACAGCTAGTCAATACCACAACAAGAGGTGATAATATCTTGGACTTGGTATTAACCAACATGAAAAACCTCTGCAGCACCCCTATGAAATCATCCTCCTTGGTAATATCCAAACATAAAGCAGTCACTTTAAAAGTCACCAGCTCCCCTGACCCCCCCTCTAGCCAGGGGCAAACAAAAAAAACTTCTCCCAAACTGATTACAACCTTCTGAGTGATGGTATAAAGAGCTTCACTGCCCCCTCCCCCACTGTAGGAACTGGCAACAATGTCCAAATCTACACCAAAGTCCTATACAAGCATTTATATAGATGCATGGAGTCAGGAATACCTGATAGGACAAAATCATCTTCCGCAAGGAAGAATAAACCTGTCTGGTGGACATCTGCAATAAATAAACTATATAACAAAAGGAAAACATTTCTGTCCAGGATCAAGAAAGAGCAGGTGCCTCATTGGAAGCAATCTCTCCTTAGCCTGAACAAGCAAATAAGAGCACTAGTGAAATCCGCTAAAGCCAACTTCGAGTTCAAATTGAACACAAGTATTAGAGACAGTCATAAGGCCTTCTTCACATATGTCTGCAATCTCAAAGGAAGTACTCAGATCTGTTCAGAAATGGTAGTCAAGGACACTACATACTCAAATGCTGTAGATATAGCCAATCTACTTGCTGATAGATTCAGTGAAAACGTCTCCCCTCTGTCCCCCATCAGTAAATCAAGACATCTCTAGTACCTGCCCCCACCCCTTATTTCTAGAATACAGCCTCCATGGGACTTGATAACATCCCAGGCTGCATCTTACATGAACTTAGGCATGTACTTGCAGCACCATTAGGCACCCTATTCAACCAAAGCCTGAGTACCGGCTTTGTCCCAGTCGAGTGGAGGTCAGCCACTGTCATCCCTTTACACAAAGGTGGAGCGTCCACTGATCCAGGAAATTATAGACCCATCAGCATAACTAGCCTGATCTGCAAGGCCATGGAACAGATTATCATAGGTTCATAGGTTGGTACTAGGCTATCAGCCCTAGGGCCTATGCAAGCCTAGCCATAACAATTCCCTGGATATTTCTTCCCACAATATTTACTTCTCCAGGCCCCTGTCCAGCAGGGTTACTGACATGATCCCTGGGGTGAATTTCCTATCTCCCATCCAATCATCAAGGTTCCTTTTGAAGAGGGCCACAAGCAAATAAGAGCACTAGTGAAATCCGCTGGACCTCATTAACAGGGACATTGGCAACCTCCAACACTCACCCCCACACAGTTTGTCTTTGTCAAGCGGAGGCCATTTCTGTTAACTCTGGTTGACTTCTTTGAGACAGTCACCAAAGCCATGGATGAGGAGAAGATGATGCACATCGTCTACTTTGACCTGGCCAAAGCCTTTGACACTATTCCCCACTCGGGCATAGTAGATAAACTCACTCAACTAGGCATCAATCCATATTTTACCAGATAGGTAGCAAACTGGCTCACTGATAGAACCCACCTAATCAAAATAGGGGAAGCCACCTCAAACAGTAGACCCGTAATGAGTAGCTTACCCCAGGGATTGGTATTAGGGCCTCTGTTATTTGGGATATACTTTTCTGAGGTGCAAGTCAAAACCAGTGGTCTATGGCTGACCAAGTTTGCAGACGACTGCAAGCTGGGTGCAATCATCAGTTCCCCAAGTGATCTTCTTAACTACCACTTTTCATTCAAACATTAATTTTCCTGCACACTCCTGCTTGCTTACACTATATAAAACTAAATTCAACCACATGTGGTTCACACAAATGAGCATTAACTCATTTCTGCATTCTATCTTTTTGCACTGAAAAAAAATCTTTTTACCACATACGTGTGAGTGTATGTATGTGTGTGTGTGTATATATATATATATCTATATCTATATACATATGTATATATATATATCTATATATATATATATATATATATATATATATATATATATATATATATATATATATATATATCCTTATACATAAATGCAGACACTATTTGGAGAATGCAGATTCTAAGACAGTGTTTTCCCAGGGAGAAAGCCCCTGTGTATCACCAAAACCCCCCTACTAATTATTTATCCCAACTCTGAGATCACTATCACACAATTCACCTGGAAAAAGGTATTATTATTACCCAACCTCAAGGATTGTCTAATGTCACACAACTGTTGAGTATCTGCTTTGTCAACATTGGGGCTGTGATGGACCAGTGTCGACAGTCTCATGGGTAGGGATGTGAGTCACACTACTGCAGTCTGGAGGCACTTGGGACTCGGATTCCACAACACTCTCCCTATCCAAGGTGATCACACCACTCATGTGTCACATGCTGTCCCTGTCTGCTGTCTTATTTGTCTCGTCTGTTTGCAAATGCATCCTCACCTACCCAACTTACCTCCCCCACATGTACCTATGTCTCTTCCCCAAAATTCCACACACGTAATTTAGTCCAATTTACTTGACAATGCAGTTATGTTGTCCTCACCCTCTCTCGGAGGTTTGAGAATCCAATTTCATCTATAAATTCTGTCAAAGTGCACAACTGTTGCCATACAAGAAATTGATAGCTATGGTTCTTTCCTACACCTTTCCTGCACATCCCTCCCTGCCTTTCACTATGTTTTTCCCTCTGCTTGCCTCCATTTCACCACTTTCCCATCTCCCCTTTTTTCTTTTCTTTATTTTTTTTAGCAAGGAGCTGAGTGAAACGACGTGTTGTGCAGCTTCTCTAAGCTCAGCTAAATAGTGGTATAATGACTATATGATTTTCCAACATTGTAAGACACGTGTACAAAATAAATATGTCTGCTATGCATTGAACCTGAGCCCTTCACACCTGCAGCACACTGCATTAATCCACCACACCACACAACTCTTATTTAAAACAGGCGGTTTAAACAGAACATAGCCAGTTACAGTCATTAGGCATGTTTCAGTGGAACTGCATGCCATGCCACACCATGCAAACTGGAATAAAAAGTCATGGAATAAATGGGAGTGTATCTTGGACTCTGGTGCAATAGTACACCACTAGACAGCCAAACACATGATAATGGATGTAACTGAGGCCTGTGATAGCAGGTAAATGTGCTCTTTTACCAGCAACATGTATAAAGTCACCTGCTAAGGCATTCATGGTAAAATACATATTCAACTGAGACTCTGGTGCAGAAATTCATCCATATAAAGCCATGCACATACTGATGGATGTAGTAAATGTATGTCACAGCCTGTATGTGTGCACATATATCTTGCAAATACATCCACTGGAACAGTGACTCAGTAACGCAGTCTGTTAAATGCCTTGCATACAGTACATTTTGCCACACACAGTCCTGGGTTCAAATCCAGTGTTGTGTTGCATTTCAATTACATTACTGTGAAGACAGCAATTAATGAATGACTCATGCACTCATTATCCACACAAAGCATTGCAAAGTAAATAACTACTTTTCACTGTTGGAAGTCACAGGCCTGAAGGTAGGGGTACACATTCCATATCCGTTTAGCATTACTAGATATCGCCTAGTACTCTGTTATTGACACAGTTGCCTAACATACGCACTTTACACACATGCAGTAATTGAAGTGTCAGAGTTACTCCCACCTTCTCTGCCTATACAAGAAGGCTGACACAGCTGACACAGACACACCTGTGGCTTGTTGTCCTCCAAAGTGCTAACACTCACTGCCAATGTCAATTACTTGCAGCAGCAGCAGCTGCAGCTTGTGGTACACACAGCTCTATGTAAAGGTTTCTGCTATAGACCTATCCTCTGTGATGTAGTCTCCTCACCCCAGTAATGTCCATCTCAACAGCTAAGAAAGGGTCCCTGCTCTACATGAAGGTCTTATGTACTGAACAGTGGTTGCATGTCATTGGCTAATGATAGTGCAATTTAGCTGTTTTGGGTGCAATTAGCATATCAGAGTCACAGATTGGTTTAGAGGCAATTTCCTGCTAATGAGCAGCATGTTGAAATGCAAACAGCTGGCTATGGGCAAACATTCTGTATGAGACTTCCCTCACACAGAGCACACCTTTGTTAAACAGTAGTAGTAGCACATTTCAACAGAGAAGACTTGCACTCCACCAGGTATGTACCTGTTTTTTCTGTATAACAGGATGCAGATAGGAGGACAGAGGTATGGGGAATAGGGAGTACAGTACTAAGCCTGTCTTAAACCTGTGATAATGACATGTCATTGATACCCTGCTGTTTTACACATACATGCAATGTACAATATATCAGGGTTGCATTGTCTTTTGTCATTGTGGCACACTGGTGTTGTTAGGCATCTCAATATAGTGGTCGTAATAGCACATTGTTATTTGTCCGGCACTGGTCTTATGACATATTATTGGGTGGCTGGCCTTTGGGGACACACCACAGTGGACCGAAAGGTTGGGTGTATGATCATACAGCAGGATGTCTTATCGCACACAGGGAACTACCTCAGTAATGATAGTATCTCAGTTGTATCCACACATGAAGTATGTTGTCACAATGTGAAGTATGACATGTGTGAACAAGCAGTGGATAGTGCCGGCCATGTTGTTCTTGCTGTATCTGTACATGGTGGACATCCGTGTACTTGATCCTGTAATATATTTCCCTTTTGGTGTGCTTCAGGACTAATGTATCGTAGAAGGCATGCCCCCTTCTCAGATGCAGAGAATGAACTTATACTTCAAGGACTATGGCAGCATCATCACATCCTCCTATTCAAGGGGAGGCATAATAGGGAACACCAGACTGCATTGTGGGCAGACCTTGTCCAGAATGTGAATGAACCTGGCCACCAGGATAGGACATTTGAACAGGTTTGACACCGTGCCATGGACATAGTGAATGCTGCACAATGAAGAGCAGCTGATGTAGCCAGGGATCATGCCATCACTGGTGGAGGGCCTGCAATGGAACAACCACTCATGGCCATTGGCCTCTGAGGAATTCCTGGCAAACCTAGGGAAACACGATAGCTCTCAGGCATTCATTACACCATATATTGTGGTGGTGGGTGCAACAGTATCCACAGCAGAAGACCACACAGGTAAACTTACTGTGATCACCGTTGTAATACTATAGTAGTCATTCTGTCAGGCTGTACATACCTTTACATGGTGTGAGGTCTATGTGCAGTGGGGAGGGTTAGCTCAGTTATACACTCATACTCAGAATGTCAGTAATACATCAAGTAACACAGGAGCTACTGTACATGTACATATACTCAGGTATTACCTTGTTGTGCTGCAGCATACGGTGGTACTGAAATTACCTCACCCTCACCTTTTTGCAGGTCTGTCAGGAGTTGTCCAAGGCCATGGTCCTGCTTCTGGTAAGCTTGATACTGTTTTGTTATGGAACATACATATGCTATTAAGGGTAAAGGCCAGGATAATACCCTATGTACAGGTAATGTTGTGTATAACCAGAATAGAATGTTTATATGTTCCAGTCTGGAACAGTTACCTAAGTTTCCTAAAGTGGGTAATCATTGGAGTGTAGTTGAATGAGTAGAAACACTTTTGTAGTTATAGTTCAGAGTAAAAAAGCCTCCTGGTGTACATGAGGCAATTAATTCAACATGCCTTGTACTTACCAAAAGGTCGATGGCACATACCTTAGGCATTGAAATATGCATTTGTATAGATTTGTTAAGATAGATGTACTGCATTTTATGTGCTGTGTTATCAGGTGTAGTGTAATATTGCATACCTAA
The DNA here is from genome assembly GCF_019279795.1 of Protopterus annectens. Classification (NCBI taxonomy): domain Eukaryota; kingdom Metazoa; phylum Chordata; order Ceratodontiformes; family Protopteridae; genus Protopterus; species Protopterus annectens. Next base: position 680,537,412 of record NC_056731.1, read on the forward strand.
AAGGTACATTGTCCTAGCCAAGTGTCACATGACATGTTTGTTATAAAGGCCTTGAGTCGAATGTGTATGTTGCTGTGAAGAAGTCTATTGTGCATGAAAGCGGTAAGAGGATGTAAGAGTGGTAATGCAGTTGTGAATCCTCATTATTATGATTCTTTGTGGCTTTTCCATACATAATGCACAAATTTCTCAGGTGACCAGGGGATCGGGGTCTCTCCCCATACCACTTGATGTCAGTGCCTCTTCAGACTCTGATGATGATGGTGGCCACAGTAAGGCACAGGTGGGGTTGTCAGGGGCTGAATCTGTACCAGAGGTTGACATTCATCTTCTGCCCCCATTGTCACCACACACATTCAGTATGCCCACACATACACAGTCCCCACAGGTCTCATATATGGGACAGTCAGAGGGTTGAGACATTAAACAGGCCAGTGTGGCAACTATGGCATCAGTGAGTGAACACACTGGCAATAGCCAGAGAGCTGGCAAGGTCCAACACAGGCGGATTGACAGGGGTGATCATAGGATTACTACTGTCTGTCCACAACCACTTGCAGGTGTCTCATCATGGGCCACTCAGCTCATGTTTCAGGCTGTCATGGAGGCACAGGGATATTCTGAATGGAACACCATATGTATGCTTAGTGTTATGGATGCAGCACAGTCTGACATATGTTACTGCCTCCACCGCATTGGCGGCACCCTGGGTTGGTTCACTTCTGCAGTGAATAGACAGTGGACTGAAGAGGCAGGCCATGGGCACATGGTCCTGGGCAGTCCCATGAGGGACACGGTCCCAGTAGACAGCAGTCACCATCAGGTATTAGCATCACATCTGACATTGAGCATGGTGGTGCCAGTGAAACTGATGGCAGAGCCAGTTCCCGTGTTCAGGGCTGGAGACAGTGAACTGCCAACTCTACCATGTACAGTCTACAGCTGTCCAACATACACATGTGTAAGGCTAGCACTGAGCTTGACTGTGTACATGCACACACTAACACACCACTGTCACATGAAGGTCACCTACAGACACACATGGCACCTCTCCATGCCCCATCTAGCCCAGTCCCCGTCCTGACTCACACACATGCTGTCAACCATTTGGGCCAGCCTAGGCCTCCAGAACCCCTACACGTCACCCTGTGCAAATGATGATATATGTGCCACATCCCTGTCATCCTTCCAATCGATGCAGGGGAATGATGTTATGTGGCTGATGCACAGGGTGACTATATTACTTGACTTGTATTTGTGTAATACAGTATTGTTTTGCATGCCATTTGTAGTGGTCACCAACATATACTGTATGCTGGCATGTGTCACGAGTACGCAACATACTTTTGTGGACCTTATGTTGTATGATGTTGTAGTGGCTGTATTGTTACACAATGACAGGTATGACATAGACCTGTGTATGTTTCTGTTGCAGGAGTCTGAGAGAATAACCAATGGACACATGGTGGCAGTGAAGCTGCACAGCATGGCATGGCAGCACAGCATAAATATGACTTCAGCAAGTTATAACAGTATTCATGCATGGCTCCATAAGTTCACATCTGTATGACAGTCTACCAAGGACAATGGTGGCAGTCAGCATACTCATGCATTCATAATTTGTGATAAGGTCTACTGCAGGGCAAGGTGTTACCTTGCTGGGGTGCATATGCTGCCTGTCTGTAGGGAGCATAGTAGATGGATGCCTCACTGTAAGGACATTTACCTATTATGTCAGGTTAGTACTATATGCTTGTGTGAGACATTTGTCTAGCAGAAATAAACACACCCTTGAAACAGACCCTGCCTAATGGCATACAGGGCACCTCAATGCACCTCAGCAAATGCTATCAGTTTGATATGCTGGGCAGCTGTCATCTCAACACATGGCATCTTCCTGAGTCCTTCTCAGACTGGGGCAATATGTGCTAGTCTTGTACTGAGGGGTATACATATGTCTCTGATTGTGAGGGCTGTATGGCCATTATGCTAGTTAAGTTCACATGTGCTATGGCCCCATAACATGATGTACACTGCCGGAACAGCCTCAGACACAAACATGGCCACATTCAAGCTAACACCACTTCCTCTCACTGCATACAGGACATGCCAAGGCACACACATACTGCAGGTTGGCTGTATGTACAATAGAGCACTTACCTATGTACTGGCACACACTACAGATCACAGTACCTGATGCACACAAAAAAAAACTCTTGTCTACTAATACTATCAGTTTAGAATATATAATGCTTGTTGATATCAGCAAGTCTTGTTATGGTCAGTCATTTTGGGGGGGCACATTATCCGCTACAAATAAAATGATGCAAACCCCTACCTATGTCTACTTTACATAGGATATCATATGTATGCCATATGGATATACACATGCACCATGTTGGGAAGAGTGAGATTAGAACCTCCTACTTATCTAGGCTTATGCACTGTAGATCTCATGGCCCACGGCTTAACTTTTGCTCTTACTCTGTCAGCTGGTAGCCTTAAGGTGACTGATATCATCAGGCCTTGTAGAAGAGGGCAGTGTAGAAGCAAGCAACAAGTTACAGGTCAAAAAGTGCACAACTTTTGCAGATGAATAACCAATGAGGGCATGACTTTTGATTTGCAAGGCAATATATATATATATATATATATATATATATATATATATATATATATATATATATATATACACACACACACACACACACACACACACACACACACACACACACACACACACACACACGTGCACCATGTAGCCTGGAGTGAGATTAGAACCTCTACCTATGTAGGTATTATACACTACATAGCACAGTATTTATTGCATGTGCCATGGCTTAAGTCTTGTTTCTATACTGTCATCTGGTAGTCTTAAAGGTGGCTGACATCATCAGGCCTTGTAGAATAGGGGAGTGTAGAAGCCAGCAGCAAGTTATGGGCCAGAAAGTGGATAACCATTGCAGGTGAATAGCCCATGAGAGCATGTCTATTGTTTTGCAAGGGTAAATACACACACACACACACACACACACACACACACACACACACACACACACACACATGTGCACCAAGTAGCCTGGAGTGAGATTAGAACCCCTACCTATCTAGTATTACACACTAAAGATCACAGTATTTTTTGCACATGCCATGGCTTAAGGAGAATACATTTGTTTGATCGAGCTATCATTGCTTGATCGGGTATAACACTGAGTGTTATTACCGAAATTTTCATTGCCGAACACTCAGAATGTCATACCAAGCACTGAATGTGACACTTCTGACTGTTCTACCACCTAAACAAGTGCTACCATGAGTCATAAAAGGGGGGGTTGCAATTCACAACAATTGCATTCACATTTTTGAGGTTTTGCCACACTGCTTTCGACCATATTCCGATTGACCATACACCGGCCGATCAAATGAATGTATACTGTCTTAAGGTGGCTGACATCATCAGGCCTTGTTGAAAAGTGCAGTGTAGAAGTCAACAGCAAGTTACGGGTCAAAAATTGCATAAGCTTTGCAGATGAATAGCCCACGAGGGCATGTCTGTTGTTTTACAGGGGTATATATACACATACACATACACACACACACACACACACACACACACACACACACACACACACACACACACACACACACACATGTGCACCAAGTAACCTGGGGTGAGATTAGAACCCCTACCTATCTAGTATTACACACTATAGATCACAGTACTTTTCACACACACCACTGGCCCAGTCTGTTGTATATGTTATAGCAGGCACAGTATTTGTGCATTACACAAACTAGGCTTGTGCTGAACAGCCTCTGTGGCCTGCAGAGTGATATAGGTTCATACTGTTATCTGTATCAAAATGTGGAAGAACGCTGTGCCCCTAAGTGTCTTGACACACCAACCTGGCCTTCAGGAATAAGCCGAGCAGAGTGATATTATAATATAAATAAATTTATTGCATAAAATGATAAAATATAATAAAAGTTAAGCGCTTTCACTCGCAAACTGCGAGCTTCATCAGAACTCCATTGAATTTGAATAGTATCGTTTAAATAACTTTTTTGGTGCCAAATCGCTACATTTGAATTATTTTAAAGGTGTATACACATTAAATATATGTATGCCATGATACTAAATAGCATAACATTAACTACATTCATCTCACAATGTCAACCCTTACACATGTGGAAAACAAAAATAATCATGACAGTAGTAACCATACTTAATCTTAATATATAGTATATAAGAAATGCATATCTAAGTAACAGACTGCTACTGTCTGTAACAACACAAAACCGATCTATTACTAAACAATTGCTAAAAAGCTAAATTTTTTGATGAAAATAAAAAAAAATTTTGATGAAATAAAAATAAATGAACTGTCTACGTGAATGATAATGCTGGCTTTATGGTAAGAAAATCATTTAGTCCTGGTGCATTCGAAGCGTCTGTATATAACTGCCACCATATTTCTTTATAGGACAACAGTCCTTTGAAATCTCCCCCTCTAGATTCAAATAATACACTTTCGAGAATGGCAAATTTAAATGTATGAGTATATCCATATTGTTTGATATGCTTATATAGAACATTTTTCTCATCACTTGTCTTAATGCTATATTGATGTGCATAAATATGTTTATTCAACTTTCTTTTCATTTTACCTATGTCAGATCCCATATAGACAACCCATCTAGTGTTACAATTTCCATGAACAAACCTTATATGTGTCTTATGTATATTATCCAAGGTGATACTACTTTCATCAAAAATAGCATGACATTGTTTACAATTCCCACACTTGGTGGTCTTCCTATTTGTCAAATGTCTCGCTATGTCACCTCTTTCTAGATAACTTTTAATATTCCGACCCATTTTGTGAACAAAAACGGGTTGGGGTCCCAATATTTTAACTATTTCCTGATCTGTCATTATAATTTTCCAATTGTTAGTTATGATCCCCTTGATTTTACCAATATGTGGGCCATATTCCAAGACACATGCTCTTTTGTAATCAGCAGTAGTAGATGCAATATCAAGAACCTGTTTTCCATTAATATGGTTCTGAGGGTTATTAATATTAAATTTATATCCAAATAAGGGTATATATTTATTTCCCCATTCATTTATAATGTTTTTACTTATACGATTCATCATGTTTGTATCATAACCCCTGTCCCTGAAAAGAGAAGTAATGAAAGTAACTTCTTCCAACATCTCAGGATAGGTAGAGGTCATTCTTATTGCCCGTATAATCTGACCCTTAAATATATTAACAAATAAATCCCTTGGATGATTACTAGAAAATTCTAAATAACTGTTAGAGAATGTGTGTTTTCCAAACAGTCTAGATTTACTATTTTCACCTTTGGAAATATAATTATCAAGATAAGGAAGTCCTTCCATATTAAATGAATAAGTAAACTTCAAATATGTACACTTGAGTTCAAAAAATCCACACATTGATCTAATACTTCTTTGTTGCCGTCCCATAGTATATATATATATATATATAATCCAAATAATGCGAGTAATATCTGACATTGTTAAAGAATTTGCTAGTTAATAGCTTAGTCTCCTCCCATTCGAGCATAACTAAGTTGACGTAGATGGGAGCACACGCAGCTCCCATAGCTACGCCATTAGTCAGTCTAAAAAATTCACCCTCATACTCGATGTAATTGTGTTCCAGTACTATAGACATTAGTTCAATAATCAGGCATACTTTATCCCATTCTAGGCCACCATATTTTCTTATACTATATGCAAAGGCCTCTAATCCAGCTTCTTTCGGAATACATGAAAATAGGTCAATAACGTCCACAGTGACAAACAAAAGATCTGAATGCCATAAGTTGACTGGATAATTTCTCAAAAATTCCCACAAATCTTTAACTAAGTGTGGGATTTTATCATATATATATTTAACAAATCTGTCAACTGCTGTACCTAGTGGAAAAGTTTTTGATCTACTTCCAGATATAATGGGTCTAAATGGTGGATTGTCGGTAAATAAATAATATCCCTTAAAGTACCTTGTGGAACAAAAGAGTCACTGTACTTTTGTTCAGTAATAGTGTTCTGTTAGTGTTAGTTAGACAAAACAGTGTGAGTCCCATTGATTTGCCAGCTCCCCCAGAACCTAGCATTTTAAGAAGCAGTAGTCGGCTAGGTATTTCGGATTTCACTTTCGATTTTTCCTTTGGTGATACAGAAGAGGAAGCTAAATGGATTGGAACTAAGCCTAAACAGCCGATACTTAAAAGCACATATGCACAGATGGAACAGAATATTTCAAATGGTGACAATTTAGGTTGTGGAATAGAGTCATCGGTTCCTAAGGATAAAATACCATCTAACCGATTTAAATCTGTTTTGGACACCAATTGTATTTTTCAGAACACTATTACTGAACAAAAGCGCAGTGACTCTTTTGTTCCACAACATACTTTAAGGGATATTATTTATTTATTGGGCAAAAAGCTCAATATTATTAATACCTTAAAGTTAGATAATACCTATTTGATGAAATGTATTGAGCTTAAAATAGTCCCTAAGGGGCTCAGATTTTTTAAAACACCGATGGTTATAGACATTACAGCTGATATAAAATCTGAATTTAACCAGTTATTTGATTCATTTGGCATGCAGTATATGCAAGCACTTATCAAACATAATGATGGACAATTGGTTAAGGTTATGTTGGAAGTGGAAAAGCTTAATGATGTAATATTGAATGATTTATTATTCCCTCAGTGGGAAAGATTATAGAGAAAGCAGTTTAATAATGCTGAATCTAACACAAAGAATGCGTTTTAAAGATAATATTATAATCTCCAGAGAGACACTGAGTAATATCAGAAATGTACAGCATATATCTGGGGAAAACATACAGAGGGTTATCCTGTTAAGAAATATAATACAGGGAAGTACACTTCTAATTTATATGATAAAAACAAATTTTCCAATGTACGTTATAGAGACAATTATGAACATTATTTACAGGAGGACGATGACACACATTTTTTATATCAGGGCGGCAACATAAGACAACCAAGGGAGAGGAAATGGGGAGGACATCCCAAGGAAAATTATTTACAAAACCACCCGTAATTTTCCAATTGACTTCAAATTCATTACAAAAGGAGCCAATAAAATCTAAGAAGACACCTACTAAGATTTTAGACACATGTTTGGAGTTTACTGAAATGATAGGTAGTAGTTTATTGTCAAATATTGATGCTAAAGAAGAAAAGCGACAAAATTGTTCTAATAATGAAAATGTAGATGAAATTGGAATAGGGTCTTTACAAGATTTACAGTGTGAGCGTATTGTTAAGGATGGCGTAGTTAATACGTATAAACATTTTAATATATATAACTACACAGATCTATCATTGAATACTACATTTTTCACACTTTTTTCTAAAGGTATGAAATACATACCAACTACAAAATTTAGACTTGTGAACAGTCTTACTGAGTTCAAAAAATATATTAGGAAACTCAATTTAGCCATCACTTTTAATAACAAAGGTAGTCAGTCCCATAATGAGAGAGAACTTGGCATAATAATAATAAAAAAAAAAAAAAACAAAGTACATTTATGCCAACAATGCACCCACTTATTTCAGTATATGATAAATTAGTTTCTAGACAAATCTATCAACTACAGAACCATCTTAAAGGTGTCAAAATGTATTATAATTTGCCTGATGATGAGTTTAAATTGTTGCAGGATCTTAGAAGAGACAAGAGTATTAGAATTATGAAACCCGACAAAGGGGGCGGGATTGTTATTTATGATAGTACAGAATACACTTCTAAAATACATCAGTTATTATACAACTCTGGCAATTATGAGATAGTTTCATTAAGTGAAATAAATATAGCATATCGACATATCGATTTACATATAGAAGAATTTCTTATTGATCAAAGAATTACAATGGACATTTATAATTATTTAAAGGTTGAACACCCTATCTTAGCCTCTATCGCAGGAATACCTAAAGTACATAAATGTACTGACAATCCACCATTTAGACCCATTATATCTGGAAGTAGATCAAAAACTTTTCCACTAGGTACAGCAGTTGACAGATTTCTTAAACATATATATGATAGAATCTTCACTTAGTTAAAGATTTGTGGGAATTTTTGAGAAATTATCCAGTCAACTCATGGCATTCAGATCTTTTGTTTGTCACTGTGGACATTATTGACCTATTTTCATGTATTCTGAAAGAAGCTGGATTAGAGGCCTTTGCATATAGTATAAGAAAATATGGTGGCCTAGAATGGGATAAAGTATGTCTGATTATTGAACTAATTTCCATAGTACTGTAACACAATTACATCGAGTATGAGGGTGATTTTTTTTAGACAGACTAATGGCGTAGCTATGGGAGCTGCGTGTGCTCCCATCTACCTCAACTTAGTTATGCTCAAATGGGAGGAGACTAAGCTATTTACTAGCGAATTCTTTAAAAATGTTAGATATTACTCGCGTTATTTGAATGATATATACTATGGGACGGCAACAAAGAAGTATTAAATCAATTTGTGGATTTTTTGAACTCAAGTAGTACATATTACATATTTGAAGTTTACTTATTCATTTAATATGGAAGGACTCCCTTATCTTGATACTTATATTTCCAAAGGTGAAAATAGTTTTAAATCTAGACTGTTTAGAAAACACACATTCTCTAACAGTTATTTAGAATTTTCTAGTAATCATCCAAGGGATTTATTTGTTAATATATTTAAGGGTCAGATTATACGGGCAATAAGAATGACCTCTACCTATCCTGAGATGTTGGAAGAAGTTACTTTCATTACTTCTCTTTTCAGGGACAGGGGTTATGATACAAACATGATGAATCGTATAAGTAAAAACATTATAAATGAATGGGGAAATAAATATACACCCGTATTGGGATATAAATTTGATAATAACCCTCAGAACCATATTAATGGAAAACAGCTTCTTGATATTGCATCTACTACTGCTGATTACAAAAGAGCGTGTGTCTTGGAATATGGCCCACATATTGGTAAAATCAAGGGGATCATAACTAACAATTGGAAAATTATAATGACAGATCAGGAAATAGTTAAAATATTGGGACCCCAACCCGTTTTTGTTCACAAAATGGGTCGGAATATTAAAAGTTATCTAGAAAGAGGTGACATCGCAAGACATTTGACAAATAGGAAGACCACCAAGTGTGGGAATTGTAAACAATGTCATGCTATTTTTGATGAAAGTAGTATCACCTTGGATAATATACATAAGACACATGTAAGGTTTATTCATGGAAATTGTAACACTAGATGGGTTGTCTATATGGCAAAGTGTACAGCCTGTTCCAGATTTGACATAGGTAAAATGCAAAGAAAGTTGAATAAACGTATTTATGCACATCAATATAGCATTAAGACAAGTGATGAGAAAAATGCTCTATATAAGCATATCAAACAATATGGATATACTCATACATTTAAATTTGCCATTCTCGAAAGTGTATTATTTGAATCTAGAGGGGGAGATTTCAAAGGACTGTTGTCCTTTAAAGAAATATGGTGGCAGTTATATACAGACGCTTTGACTGCACCAGGACTAAATGATTTTGTTACCATAAAGCCAGCATTATCATTCACATAGACAGTTCATTTATTTTTATTTCATCAAAAAAATTTTTTATTTTCATCAAAAAATTTAGCTTTTTAGCAATTTTTTAGTAATACATTGGTTTTGTATTGTTACATACAGTAGCAGTCCATTACTTAGATATGCATTTCTTATATACTATATATTAAGATTAAGTATGGTTACTACTGTCATGATTATTTTTATTTTGCACATGTGTAAGGGTTGACATTGTGAGATGAATGTAGTTAATGTTATGCTATTTAGTATCATGGCATACATATATTTAATGTGTATACACCTATAAAATAATTCAAATGTAGCACTTTGGCGCCAAAAAAGTTATTTAAACGATACTATTCAGATTCAATGGAGTTCTGATGAAGCTTGCAGTTTGCGAGTGAAAGCGCTTAACTTTTATTATATTTTATCATTTTATGCAATAAATTTATTTATATTATAATATCACTCCGCTCGGCTTATTCCTGAAGACCAGGTTGGCATTTCAAGACACTTAGGGGCACAGCGTTCTTCCACATTTAGTTCTGTTGGTTATCTGTATCTAGTATTCTAGCAGTGAGATAACTGATGCTATCTTAACTATGTTTGTACAGTTACCAGTATGGCCATATGTGGCTGCTTGCAGTTAGATACGTGACACCGTGGGCATGGACAATGTGCCCTGTCCATATGTGCATTGACACCATTATAGATTACACCACCTGCACACCTGTGTCTGTCTCCGTGGTGACATCCAGCAAGCAAATGGGTCTGTTTGTAAGTGGATCATGTACTGTTGTGTCCTTACTTTGGATTCTGTGAGCAACATTATGCCTGTGTGATAGTGCAGCTTACTCACCATTATTAGGGTATGTCAGATAACGCAGACATCCATACACATATTTCTATATATAACAGGGATGTATATATAATTGTAGTTGTGTGTGTGTGTGTGTGTGTGTGTGTGTGTGTGTGTGTGTGTGTGTGTGTGTGTGTGTGTGTGTGTGTGTGTGTGTGTTTGTGTGTGTGTGTGTGTTGTGTGTGTGTGTCTGTGTGTGTGTGTGTGTGTGTGTGTGTGTGTGTGTGTGTGTGATATTTATATGTGTTCTGTATATATATATATATATATATATATATATATATATGAGTCTGTATCATTTTAATATATATATATATATATATATATATATATATATATATATATATATATATATATATATATATATATATATATATATATATATATATATATATACACATATATATATATATATATATATATATATATATATATATATATATATATATATACATATATATATATATATATATTTTTTTTTTTTTTTTGACAATATACACTGATAGATATACTATGCATGTATGAGACAGATACTGACAGCTGGATATGTATATGTATATGTCTACATGTATAGACATTTATACATAATAGGTAATTTCAATGAAGGGCCAACAGAATTGCATTCATTTTTACTAAGTGTACAGGCATGCCAAGTGGGACTGTCAGTGCATATAATGTGACTCCTGGCCACACCTACCTGTATTCCAGTCTAGGATTTTTTATGTTACAGACATTAACATCCACCCCTGTTTCTGCAGTACTGCACTTCACTCAAAGGTACCACAGCATTCCCCAGCTATCTGCTGTACTAAATATGTGACTGGGGTTGGTAATGTTAAACCAGCAACAGACTGACAATCTGCATACCTCTCAACTCTGTTAAACCACAAAAGCTACAAAAACGAAGTAGTTAAATACAACAATCCAGTGCAGGAAATAAACAAATTTAATGCGTTCTAGAGCCTAGGCATAAACTGCCTTCGGTGGAACTCTCCTGATTTTCACAGAATGTCCAGAGTTTTGCCTCATATGTTTGGTCTGTTCCTCACACATGGGTGGATTTCTGGTGCTTTATTGAATGTTGACATCAACACATCCTACTAACTAGAGTCAAAAAATTGTGTTTCAGACTTTATATCCATCGGAATATATATACTATTTCAACACCTTTATGTCCAGCAAGGTTTATGTGACCAATATTTAAACTCTGTCCCTATGTTTGGGCCTTTGTCTCCTCAATCTTTCTGGCTTTGTCCAGATTTCTTGCACTAAGAGGTTGTGAGGTATGTCATTCTGTGAAAACACCAACATACTGCTACCTGACATGCAAAGGATGTGAGTAATTCCAGATTAGAACCATCACTAACATCACCCATGCTAGCTTCCATAGTCCACTGAGCCACAAAGGTCACTAGACACAGACGGGTCATCCATCACACATTCAATAGTATACATATGTACATTGTTCTCCTGTGTGAAGAGAGACATACAATGTGTGAGTGCTATCTATGTTACAGCCCTGAGATTACCTGGTCCACTGCTGTACCATAGCTGATATTCTGTTAAAGTGGTAATATGAGTTCACTGCTGTGTTGGGGTGGGGGAACAACAGCATATGACCATCTTAGGTAGACAGTAGTCCAAATATCATGTATGCCCACTGTTTGACACTTCCCTTGCCTGATGTTGTGAATATTCCAACCATGATGCCTAGTGAAAATTTAAGAACACATACTAGCGGACTGTGTATCAGTTGTCCCATGTGGATGTTAACTCTGACCAAATAGCCCACTATATTTTCTTGTATAACAGTGACAGAGCCATACATATGATACCTTATTATAATAATCTTTACAGTTAATGTGTAGGTTAGAGACTTACCTTCAGAATGCAGCAGTTGACAGAACTGCAGTTCAGACTCTGTGTGATGTAAGTGGTACACAGCCAATACATGGATAGGTACAGGTTGTGTGGGTTGCCTGGCATCAGCTATTTTATTATGTGTATGTGAGTGGGATTAAGGTGTCAGTCAGTGAGGCCTTAGGTTGTCAGTGTATGTGCTCTGCATTGTCTCTAAGCCAATCCCAGGGTGTACTGGGCATGCCTACATCTGCCTTCAGGGACATCATCAGAGGACTTCTCCTCTGAGTCCTTCTGATAATGTGGCTGTGGTGACCTAGGCATTGGTGGGGGCTGTGTATCCCTTTCCTATGCTGAGCCTGCTGCAGCTGCTTCCACAGGATCATATTGTGTAGCCACGGCACATACTGTGAACATGTGTGCACATGTGGCAGGAGAGTACTGCAGGGTTCCACCAACTATATCGAGGCACCTGAACTGTGACTTCAGCAAGCCAAACACACATTCTATGATGTTCCTAGTTTGTGCATGTGCTTCATTATTGGGTTCTTCTGTGGGTGTGTGTGCATCTTTGATGGGTGGCATCTGTGACACTCCTGCACTGGCCCAGTAATCAAGGGTCCTCAATACTCACCACTAACACCAGTGAGGGATGTGCACATTGGGAGGATGACAAGTACATACACAATAAAGTACAATTTCTCTTAAGAGCACACAGAGATCACAGTCAGTCTGGGGATGGTTTCCCTCTCTTTCTTCAGATCCCCAATAAGACTACCCACTGGCACAGCTATAGGGTTAAGATCTCAGATGAGTGGTCAAGCCAAAACCTCCCGCACTCTCTCTGTCCAACCAGTGCTTTGTGTCCCTGCCCAAGTAGATTACACATGCACACTTTGAGATTTGCTTTATATACAAACACACAGACACTCTTGGGGAAGGCTGGCACAAGTTCACTAGCTATGCCTCCTTCTGCCCAGACTATGCAGTAGTACCACCTGCCACCAACCACTACTTACTTATCAGCTACTATATAAGGCCCTTCCCAAAGGGTGACCAATTCTACCTTGCAATGTTACTATTATCCAGATGGTAAGTGTGTCCAAGTCTTTAAGGCTCTTTAAGAGTGGCCAGTACAGTGTTAGCAAATACATATGCAAATGTTATACGAGCTTAAATATTTCTAAACAAAACCAGTCACAATTAAAAGGTTTAAATATATTTAATAATAAATAATAACAGAACAAGACAATACTCAGTGACTCAATACAGTGACAACAGAGTTCAGAATCAGAGGAAATATTTTAAAACAACATTGCAGGACAGTCTCACATAAATACAGAAAACATCTAGACTATTCTTACTATATTTCTATGTATGTCTAAGATAAATACTGTGATCTAAGTCTTACTTACAGTGCAAAGCAAAATCAGATGAGAAGTGCTGAAGATGGATGTGTTCAGATCCAGAGAAAATACAAAATACACAGACTTTCTCACTGAGATAGTTCTTAAGTGACTATCAAACATTTATGCTGGGTCATCTCAGATTACATCATTCATGTCACCTCTGCCTTAGTTCCCAGGCTAATAGGAACCAATATAATTTAACATTTTTCTGTCAAAAATACTTATCTCTCAGATGCAGAGCTGCTAGGAAGTCTCAGAGTAATACAAAAAGACTTTGTATGTGAAACCTAGTAATTATCTTTGTCTCACGACAATAGAAAGAAACCCCTAGTACTAGACATCCTGTCTCTTAGCTGAGATAAACTAACTTTATAGCACATCATAAAACTCTTTACTTATTTTCTTAGAGTTTGCAAGTTAACTCTCTATATTCCAGCCTTTACCATCAACACATACATTTGCATAGGCATGTAGTTTATGCAAATCTCTGCTCTTTTCCAGCAGGGAACATTGTGGTTACATTCTTGAAGCTCAGTACAGAACATATAGTTTTCTTATGTTTGTAGACAAGCCTATGGATCATATTAATATTTACAATGACATAGAATTATTTACAAAAATTCTAGCTATCTGGGCTGGAAGCCTTCACATCAACATCCACAGTTCCAGTGCATAACCAGCATCCACTAGTAAATGGCTGTGTGGGATTTCCACCCTAGCAAACATCTGGTACAGCTGTGATGAATGCCAGATATGGGTGTTGTGATTGCTGCCAGGGCTGCCAACACACACATTCATGATAATGCCCTAGGCATTGCACATGACCTGGCAGTTGATGGAGTGGTACCCCTTGTGGTTGACGTAGATTCTACCCTCCTCACTGAGTGGTGCCTTGATGTGTACATGAGTGGAATCTATGGCACCCCGTACATCAGGGTAGTGTGCTACATGGTAGAAGTGTTGCATATTTCTGGCCTTCACCTCAGGGGTGAAGGGAAAAGAAATGTGCTCAATGGCATGTGGTAGCATGGCATCCAGGAACTGGTGGAGTACCATGGATGCTGATCCCAGTTAGACCCCCATCAAGTTCCCAGTTGGTCACTAGAAGGTACCTGTGGCTATTATCCTAAGGGCAACACGTACCTTTGTTTCCATTGGGATGGGTTCCCCTCTGTTGGCTCTGTGCCTGAGTTGAGGGCAGCAGAGCTCAGTGAGTTCTTGTACTATGCCCTATCCACCCTGTAGTGCTCTACAATCTCCAGCTCATGTAGCTCCTGGAAGGCTACCCTGGGCCTGAACACTCTCTTCCTTCTCTGCCTATGCCTATTGTCAGCAGCAGCAGCAGCAGCAGCAGTATTGACTTCAGCATATAACACATACATGTAGCAGACCTGCAGCAGCCTCTTGCATTCTCTCAGTTAAAATTCCCAAGTCTGTACTCCAATGGTGCAGTTTATTCAGGAAAAATCAGACTGTAGGGTGGAGCATGCTTTATAGTGGTCTACTGTAGGTGCTGCGTGTGTAATTGGCTACCTATGATGCAGTGCACCTGCCTAATATATCATTGACATCACTTAATGGCCTTAGTTTAAGTTAAGCAAGGATCAATACTAATTAATACATCATTGTCCTTTTAGATACTCTGAGCACTGTGGCACACTGTGCAAATGTGTGACTCATAGGTAAACGCTGCTTAACAATCAGTACACCCCAACCAAACTTCCACACTCAGCACAGCAGCGCACCACACAAACATGTGGAAACACGCATCCCATAGGTAAACAAAGCTTAGACATCAGTGCACATCCCCTCCAGACGTCCATGCTCAGAATGCCATGCAAACAGGTGCAGCTAAGCTCCAATCAGTCTATAGGTTATTGGACACACCATCTCTTGATCTCAGCTGCCACCTCTGTGGAAACCAACATGGTTCTTTGCCTACACGGAGGGAATATGCAGACACCATTACTCCATTATGTTGTTCAGTATCTCCACCTCATTTGCATAAGGATTCATGCTCACAATCTGGATACTACACACTACCAATCCCTTCCACGTTAGCAACAGCACCAGTGCACCATTGTAGATACTGCACAAAGGGTCTTGTAATACATTTCTGTCTCATTATATTAATATTTGATTTTTCCAGTTTTTTTTTATATAAGGCATGATAGCACACTGCAGGATAGTTTTGCTCATAACTGTTTGTGCTATGCCATTTCTGTCTATCTACCTACATTTTTACAACCCCTTTTGTCTATCTACAGTCCTGTACAAGGAATTTTTCCATGTATACTATGGACATTGACAGTGGGTCTGCAAAGCTGCCTATTGCTGGATCACTTTAACTACCTAATTTGCATGAGATTCACCTACTTGTGAGGTGAATTGCATGCCACAAAAGTTTCCGTGTTGGAGAGTGCATTTGTGCCACTCAGCAGCACTTAGTGAAGCTAAAAATGTTCACACCCATGTTAACAGTGTGGCATGATGCCTACATGGAAAAAAAAGTGTAGGCTTTATTAAATTCCCCTTTTTCTTTCATGTATTTTTTCATTTACAACCATGTCATTTTTTAGTCTGTTACTACTTTCGTATTGTTTTTATTCTTTGCACTTTTTCCCAAGCTGAACCAGAAAATTGTACACATGAATAAGTGCGCTTTTCTGGCCAACAAATATATAATGTAGTAAATGCCCTCACACCATCAAACCACATTACGTTTTTGTACTTTATTTTAAACAAAAGAATTGTCATCACAAAACTCATGACAGATATAATTACATCAAGAAAGATCTTATTTAATTCAGGTTATTAACATGAAAATTGAGATCCTGTTATACCAAATTATCTCCTTGTCCTCATTACAACACTGAGCAGACAGAACTACACTTAGGCTACTAGAACAAATAAATTCTGAACTATATGCATAGATCCAGTCATATTAACCAGACAACTTGGCGACTGTGTCTGCACCTGCATATTCCAAATCATGAAATCATCTCATCAGGTGTTCTATGTTTAGGTAAGACATGGCCTGAACTGTAGGAGGAATATTACCTGTCATCTATAAGACAGTGGGCAGGATTCACGAAGGCTTGCATGGAGTGGAAGAGACGTGTAACACTCCATGCAAGCCTCGCGATCCAGGAACAGCCATAAACTCCGTGTAAGAGACCAGCTAAAACGTCTCTTACACGGACTGGGTGTGGATATGCTAAATACCTCACTTGCAGCCGAAAGGTATGCAAATGAGGTGTATTAGCGATCCACGAAGCAGAAACCAGCCCGTGTAAGAGACGTTTAGCTGCAGAAATGTACTCAGTTGACAACTGAGTACGTTTCTGCAAAAATCACAACGGAGCCATGTCAGCTCCAAATAAAGGGTGCATATGTATCAGGCAGCATGCCAATGGCCAAATATGTGGCCATTGGCAAGGTAACCCGATGCAAAAATTATAAAAATATATATTTTTTTAAACGCAGTGCAGCCCCACGCAAACAGGTTGTGCTGTATAAAACATAAAAATTAAGGTTATAAACCCACAAATGTGGGTTTTCTGCAATACATGGAATGGCAATGCAGGGACCAGCAGACCAAAAACAACATGGCCACCATGTAGTGGTTGCTAAGGGGGGAAGCTGAGTCTAAGACATGCAACTAAGCATTAGCAGGCAATCTCATGTAAATGAGGGTTAGGATACTGAATCCCACAGTCACATAGCAAATGAGCACAGTCTGAGTAGTGTAAGAGATACATAAGGGGGAGGAATAGAGTAGGAGATAGGTGACATCACAGGGGGGAATGGTAGAAAGAAATGCAGTTCATTGGAGGTCAGTGTAACATGACAGATGACAGACACAGATCAGGGAAAGAGGAGTGCCACAAGATAAGCATGAGAAAGTCAAGAAATGGAAGGTGTACAATGTTACTTACACCAAAGTTTCTTGCTGGGCGTGCATGCGCACGTGTGCGCACCATGAAGCGTGAGTAGGGCAGTGTGCACGCGTGTAAGGCAGACTGAGCATGTGGGAGTGTGTTGGTAGATGTTTAACACTGTTTGCGCTGGTGTGCGCGCGTGTAGGGCAGACTGAGCATGTAGGAGGAGCCTGTTGGCAGACTTGTAACACTGTTTGCGCTGGTGTGTGCACGTTTTAACCCGAATAGGCAGATTCTGAACCGTGTAAGCATGTGTGCGTGCGTGTAGGCAACTGTGGGCATGTTTCTGCTGGTATGCACACTGCTCCCCCCTGAGGAAACAGAAAGGAAAAAGGAAGCAACAGAATTAGTAGGAAGCTATCAGGGAATACCGCTGGAGCTAGCAGGTGAAAACAATTAGAAGCAGGCAATTACACAGGCAGAATAGTATCCCAGCCCAGCACTTAAAACTCTGCAAACAGCAGTGCAGGATGTTTCTCTCAAGAGACACTGCAAGACAGGAGTAAGCTATTAGAAGTGAAAACTGAAAAAGCTTAACTCAGAGCAGAAATGTTAGGGGCTGCCATAGCTGTCATAATGAGACATAGGCGACTTGCTGAGGGTAGTGTCAATGCAGATGGTGCCAGACAACCCACAGTGAGGAGACAGAGAAGAGTATACAGGCCCAGGGTCACCTACCACGGGTTACATGAGCTGGAGATAGTAGAGCACTATAGAGTGGACAGAGAGCTCCTGCAGCAAATAGTTGAGCTGTGCAGGCCACGCCTCACACACAGAACCAACAGAGGGGAACCCATCCCAGTGGAAACCAAGGTATGTGTTGGCCTAAGAATACTAGCAACAGGTACCTTCCAAAGACCAACTGGTGATATGATGGGGATATCACAGGCATCAGCCTCCAGGGTACTGCACCAGTTCCTGGATGCCATGTCAGCACATGTCGGTGATCATGTATATTTCCCCAATGCCCATGAGGTATTGGCCAGCAATATGCGTCTTTCCATCAAATAGCGGAATACTCTGAGGTAGTGGGTGCAATAGACTGCATGCACATATGCATCAAAGCACCAGCCGGTGAGCGGGGTAGGGCCTACATTAACCACAAGGGCTACCCCTCCATCAACTGCCAGGTCGTGTGTGATGCCCAGGGCATAATAATGAATGTGTGTGCTGGCTGCCCTGGGAGCTACCATGATTCACACATCTGGCATTTGACGCAGCTGTACCAGACATTTGCCAATGGGGACATCCCACACGGACACCTAGTGGGGGATACAGGTTATGCACTGGAGCCGTGGCTGATGACACCCATCAGAAACGCACACACACCTGAACAGGAACGCCATAATGAGGCACATGCACAAACACATAATGTAATAGAGTGTGTGTTTGGGCTGCTCAAGTCATGGTTCCGGTGTCTGGACACATCTGGTGGAGCCTTGCAGTACACACCAACTATATGTACCCAGATTGTCATGGTATGTGCTATGCTACATAATATGATCTTGCGAAAACAGCTGCAGCAGGACCAGCATAGGGCCAGGCCAAACAGCCCCCCACCATTGCCAAGGCCATCACAGGCAGAGCGTGACTCATTGGAGGAACAACCTGAGCCTGCCCCAGTAGGCAGAAGGAGGCATGCCCAGTATGCCCTGGCCTTGGCAAAGAGGCAATGCATAGCACATACACTGGCTCAGTAGGAACCCTGGGAATGATACCCCCTCTGACTCACTCAAATAATAACAGGGATGCCTAAAATGACATGACCTGCTCACAAACATGTACAGGGAGTGTAATATGCGCATCCGACAGAGGCAGCCCTGCAGCATCACCTGAGGCATGAATGCCATGTGTTAAGTAATGTAACACCATGTACTATATGCACACCTGAGGACCCTGACTAACATCCACCCTCACCAAGCATGAAGCCACAACATGACGATGGGATGATCAATTGCAATAACTGGCTGAAGTAATGCAGTTAGTCAAAGGGGAGCCAATGTGTTCCAGCCAGGGAAGACATGCGGAGCATGACATGATGCACCACCTGCTGGGGGTGGCATGCACCTATCAGTCCAGGCTCCATGGATACTGGCAAAGGCTGTCAGTACCCACAGCATGCCCTGAAGTCTCAAAACACAAACCCACCTTCATAGGTACCACAAGGGATTGGAACCTAGATGTAATGCTACCCAATGCCAGAAGTCTAAACAGCAAGATGTGTGCAGTGTAAATGCACACAGTATGGAGAATGTAGATATCAGTCCTGTAATAGAAAACTGGGTCAAGGCTCACATCAGCACCCTAACACTACCGGGTCACACCTCATACTGTGCTATACAGCCGCAAAACATGGAACAAGCTACAAAAGGAGGGTGACTAGCAATAAATGTCAAGGATAACCACACCCCCATGTTGGTACCACAACAAGAAGCAGCATGGATTAGCCATGGTCAAATACCAATGGCTAAAACCGCCTCCCAGTATATAGCCTGCTGCAGACTACTGTCCTAATACCAGGAACTGCACCTGGCCTATGTTGGAATCATGAATATATCAAGCCCCCCAAACCACATTATATTGCTTGACTGAAAATACCCAGACATACACTGAGAGCATTATACTAGCACCAACACAGTAGGAGAAAAGTTCCCAGAATCCATAAACCAAAATGCCCAGGAACAACGTACCACTCCCACAACAGGGGTAAGCATACTGGATGTGATAATCAGCAACATGTGTACTGGATGGCAAGATGAGAAGTGGACCCCTCACTGGTAAGACCAGACCATAGAGTAATCACACTGGATATACACATCCCGACCCCAGTCCCTGGCCAGAATACCACAGTGAAAACATGTAAAGCATAGGTTGCACCCCTCCAAACCGATGTGGAATCCACGAAAGGCCCTGTGCAAGTGCAGAATATGGGACACACCGCATAACATGTTATACAGGCATTCCATGAACACAGCCAAGAATGCTTGGAGTATGCAATCACAAATAACAACAAGACACAATGCCATACACGAAGGCATCTGGCATGCTGGACTCCAGCCATTACCAAACCATGCAAGAGAATGAGGAAGCTACTACATGATAGAGCAAACATAAAAAGGGAAGTAATCACTGATCAGTAGTATGGCCATAAAATATGTCCACACATACAATCCACTAAGGCCAGCCACAACAAGTAGAATCTGTGAATCCAGAGGCAATGTGACACCTGGCCCAAGTACACAGACAACCCACAACTCCCCCCAATAAATACAAATATATGTGAGAGATGCAATCATGTATCCAAACCGGAGGCTGAGCTCCCCCAACTCAGTACTGTCAAAACTAGTCAGGAGGAGAAGGTAACCACATACACCACAAACCCAGTCCCACATAGACCTATCACAACTGTAAACCAAACACATAAACACAGAAAAACATTCCCGGAGGCCCTAATTACAAACACACCACACCAACAGAAGCCTCCAAAGCAGAGCCCAAGCAACCACAACCTCCAAACATAGCACATGCAACACATAGTACACAAAGCTGGTGTGCCAAACAGTCACAGGCCAGAAGGAGAAACAACATGCCTGATACAGTTGCAATAGATGTCTCTATAGGCAGACACACTGCTGTCCCACTCACCAGACTGAACAAGGGAAAGGGTACAGTAAGTTGCCTGTAGGCTGCCACAATATGCCACATAACACAAGTACGCAGGTCTCCCCAAAGCAAGCAGAAATATGATGCACTCATTGTCCATGCTGGTGTGAATGACCTGAGATGTACCTCCCTGGACTACATGAAAAGAGACATGGATGAGCTCTCTGAGAATGTACACCAGGCCGGTATGACACTGGTCGTTTGCAGCATCCAACCCTCACCAAGAATAATGCCACAGTACAAACACAGAATGATCATCTTTAACAGGTGGCACAGTTACAGCTGTCAGTCCAAGAGGGTCTAATGTCTGTCTGCTTGAGATGTCATGCATGACAAGCCATGCTGCTGTTCCAGGGATGGCTTGCACCTGTTACCCCTGGGTGTCTGGATACTGGATAAGGCCTTTGCCACCTCCATAGAGCCATATGTAGGCAAGGCCAAAAAGACTACCCACCACCCTAGAAAACATAAGTGGTAAGAAACATAAGGGTAATGCTGACCAATGCCAGATGTGTAAACTGCAATATGCATGCCCCTGAGGCACTTCCCAGTATGGAGAACATCGATGTCTGTGCAGTGACAGAAGCCTGCTGCAAGCCTACTGATAGCACACCAGCACTACCAGGTTATACCACATATCATGCTATGGCCCCAACACCTGGACCAAAACATCAAAGGAGGGGGGAGTATCCATATGCAGCACAGACACCCATATGGCCAGGTAACTGACAATGCACAAAGCAGTGGAGACCACCCATGTGCACCTAAGTGTAGTCAACACTGCTGTACAGTCTGTAGCATGCGACAGACCACACTCTCACACACAAGAACTCCACCCAGACATCCTGAAGACACTGGACAGTATGAATGTCCCACCAAATACCAGACAAGGTACTCACAAATTACCACATAGGTGGTAAACCATTATGTATGCAAGGAGTAATCAGGGACCTAGGGACACAAGTCGACAGTAATCTGTCATATGACACTCACAATGCCAATGTGGCTAGGAAGATTGTCGATATTGAACAACGTATCATGAAAGGATTCACATCTACATCAACAGAGGTCACTGTGCCCCTGCACTGTTCCCTTATCAGACCCATAATCTAGTACAATGACTCATATGGGATGTACCGTACGTGACACCTGCAGCGGTTCGGAAGACCTCAAAGGCACCCCACCAAGAGGATAAAAGGTGTCAAATATATGTCATATGCTGCCTGGCTGTAGACACCCCAGCTGAATGCAGTCACAGACTGCCTACACAGAGGCATTGTGTGTCTGTTGTACAAGGCCATGTCCAACACAGGAGTAATGGACATGCTCCACCACAGGAAATCAAAGCCATTGGAGCTGTGAGAGTGACAGATGTCAGCCTCAACACATAATGAAATAGGATGTGCTGGAGGGACAGATACATAACCCAGAGGCTCCCCACACCCAGAAACAGGATCCCAATCCATGTTAGGCAGATCCTCTCACTGACACCCCTCAACAGGAATATTGCCAAGTGGATGAATGATCGTACATGTATACTGGGGGTCTTCACTGTGTCACGACCAGACAGAGGCACAGTAAAGAAAATCATAAATGGCCATAATAGTCACATAGCAAGGGGCGACGAAAGACACACACACTCTGGCTTGGCTTACTAATGCCCTAGGGTGGATAGCCTAGTATGAACCCATGAACCTATGAAGATACAAATTGTACAGGACACTAAGGATAATCACAAGGCTTACTTAACTGATGGTAGGAACCATGTTGGGAATCCACAGATATGCTCCGAATCACACAGATATTACAAACAACATACCAAACACACACACATATTGCCAACATACAACCTGACAGGTGCAGGGCAACCCCCCCCCTCACAGAATGCAAAATACCTATCCCAGCAGACTGCTGGTCCCCTGACATTGCAGATGCTGAGGTAACAGCCATCATCTGCAAAGCAAAACACACAGCAGCAAAGGTATGTAATGGTGTCCTGGGCTGAGGCCAGCATGGACTAAGAATAATGGAATGCCAAATCACACTACTGCCCAATGTCAGCCTTACCACAGGATATGTACCCAAAGAGCAGTGTACAACAACAGTGGTCTTTCACAACAAAGGTTTTGCCTGAATGGATACTGCAAACTACCACCCCAGGATCCTGACAAGCTTGGTCTGCACAGCTATGGAAAGGATCAGTATGTACCGCAGACATAAAGCTATCGTGGACCTACTGATACCGGACCCTACATAGTGTGGCTGTTGTAACTGCAGATCCTGCCCCTAAACATGTTTGACCCATTTGAAACTGTCATTAAGGTCATTAATGAAGGCAATGTGGTCCACACAGCGTAGCTGGACCGTGCATATGCTTCCAGACAATACCCTACGAGTTCAGTATGGATATGTTCAGCAACTTAAATATATACCCCTATGTCAGTATAGGGGTTGCAAATCAGACCAAGGACAGAACTGACATGGTCAGACATGCTGCATCCATGTCAGACTACAAAGCAGATATGAGTGGCATCCCACAAGGCTTGGTCCTGGGACCCCCCCCCGTTCTGTATATATGTCCCATAGGTATAGGCCAACATGGAAGGACTGTGACTGAACATGTATGCAGAGGAGTACAAACAGCCCACCATATCCGACCACCAGCTGACACAAGCAACCCACTAAAGGGCCACCTAGAAACAGACAACTGGAGCCATAGCCATGTCAGCAAGCTAATTGCAGAACTGTGTATAGACAACCACCATGGATATACAGTAAGTGCCCACAAATTCCCACACAGGTGTTAACCCATTACGTACCTAACATGTAATGAGAGACCTGGGGACACAAGGTGATAGATATCCTGCACTTGACAAACATGTGGCTGTAGTGTTCGCAGAAACATATCATATACCCACCCAATCATGAAGGTTGTTAGATGTAGATAAGGGGAGGTCACTGTGGCTCTGCAGTCATGCTTCATCAGCGTCACAATTGACTACAATAGCCCCTGTGGGATATACCTCAGCAGACACCTCCATCAACTGTAAAGTCCACAACAGTACCCCACCAGGAGTAGCAAAGAGCATGAACAGATGCCATGTGTTGCCTGAGTAAACAAACTGCAGCTCCACACACTGCCATACTGCCCAGCCAGAGGCAAGCTGTGCCTGATGTATGAAGCCATGTCCAAGCTGGAATCAATGAAAATGCTGCACCTTGTACAATCTGAATGGCAGTGAGCTATGCACATGAGAGACCTGAACCCCAGCACTGACATACATAGGACAAGCTGTACAGAATGATCCATAACACAGAAGGCACCCCCACTCTTGAGTAAACTCCCGGTACAGGTTAGCCAGAGAGTCACCTATCGACACCCCTCAAGAGGAATCCTGATGAGTGGATGGGAGATGGTAGGTTAACCTGGCTATCACTGTTATGTCAGAGGTAGACGGAGGCACAGTATACTAACCATGACATATGTCATAGCAAACTCCAGTTACAATGTGTGTCGAAGGACAAACACACCCTGTGACTAGCATCAGAAATGGCCTAGGGAACATCGATAGTGTTTGCCAATGTCCACCTATGTTGTGGAATACATTACCAATGTTGGATGAGGCTGGTGTAGGTAGTCCATATCTGAACATAATGCAACATGGTCATATGTGCACAACTGGCCCCTACACAGTCTGTTGTGCTCACTATGAAGATGTCAAGCAGTGATAGGACTAAAGCCCAGGATACTGTCCACCACAGTGAAAGTACTGAACCAGTACACTATACGGTACTACAGTGTTAGGTCATTATGAAAGTATGTTGACAACTGTCTGCAAATATCCCATGCAATCCCTGCAGGCACAGTATAATCCCTGTTGTGGCAGACATGAAGCAGTTGGCCAGTTAGTACACAACATGACACCCAACACACAACCATAAATGTGAGATATTGTTGAAGTTCACACACACCCAAATATGTGGTGCACTTCAGAGTGCAACATATGGAAAGCTCACACTGGGCATGCTCGCACACTTTGATAAATGAGGCATATATCAGACAACATGCCATGGAAAGGCTGAACTGGGCATGCTCACACACTTAGGCCATATCTCCGTTTAGCAGTTGGCCACACATATCTGGTATTTGTACGTGTCATTCCAGGAACCAACCACAACACAGCAATCTGCCCAGTGCATACGGTAAATGACTACAGAGACATAAGTGATATAGCGGATCGCCGTCATATGCAAACATCTTCCACAGATACACAAGTTGTTCATAGGAACAGGGAATGCTATGGCAATAAAGACCTGCAAACAGTAGAACAGCACAACAAATATTGCGCATCTGACAATTGAACATATGAGTGTAGAGGTCAATACTAGGCTTGTTGCCCTAGGGAATGACAGCTTAGCCAGAGTGTGCTTGGCATCTGCATCCCCAGTACAGTAGGCTACTGTGCCACTGTAAAGTAGGTCACATAAGGCAACGTGTGAGGCTAGTGAGCTGTACCTCTGTCAAGCAGGGGCACAGTGGAGATCCCAGGGTTTTAATGTGCTAAGCCACAGCCATGTTGTTGGTGTGTGCTGGAAGAGGGTTGCTGAGGACCTCTAACAGTAAGTGGCTGTCAATAACAGACTGAGGGGAGCCCTATCTGCATTGTCTGGACAATTCCACTGTCAACACTGTGTTGTGATGATTATGTGGGAATGAAGTGTCGTGCCGGAACTGTTCACAGATGTCCTCCCTCTGTGGGCTACAGCTCTGCAATGTATTAGCTCACTCTGTCTGTTGGACGGCTCATATATGGCTGGTGTACACCTGACAGGTGTCTTGTTGTGGAGCAGTCATGGGTATATGTGGGATAGCATGATCAATGCAAACCTTACACATGCTCATAAAATGCAATTGTCAAGGATTATGCTGAGTGGCCAGTATAGTCCCCCAGCATGGGTCCTTTGAAGTCGTCCACCCCAGTCTTCACAAGTGTAGAGCCTGCTTGTGCTAAATACAGTTTGTGTGCAGCGACAACCTTGCCTGGGGTTGGGGATGGGATATGGATGTTCAGGGAAAGGTGGGTATGGTCAGATATAAACAATGGTGGTCTACCTCTGGTGTGGAACAGTGAGTACCCATGTTGCAGATGGACAGGTGCAATATGTATTCCCCCATGTGGCTGTGGTGTGTGGTTCTGCCATAGCACATGGACCCAAAAATTGTAGTGGCTGTAGGGTAAAGTGGTAGAGGCCTGAGTAGTTCTCACACACAATATGCCTGTACCTGATGTTAACAACTGGAATGGTGTATGTGAATACCTGCATATCCCGGCACTGTTCCCAGGGAAGCTAAGTGTGTGTCCTGGATGTGGGAGTGGTGTTCTGGACTAGTTGTGTTGTGTGTTACAGGTCCTGTGGTCATGAAGCATGGTACAGAACATAACCTGCCAGTGCAATGTGCATATCTGACCCTGACGTAGGTGGCTGCAAATGCATATATATGCTATCCCCCAACTGACAGGTAGTACTAGATGTACATACCTCTATAGAAATAAAGATGTCAGCACCCAATAAATACTGCAGGTGCAGACCAAATGCCCAGTAATTCGGTTAGCGCACTCTACTAATGCGTCTCTCTCAAGTGTCATAATATAGGTAGGTAGGAGTTCGAACCATGCAATTGCTCAGTGTGTGTGTGTGTGTGTGTGTGTGTGTGTGTGTGTGTGTGTGTGTGAGCGGGGTTGATGTGTGTGCAAGTTTGTGTGAGGAAGATGTCCCTTTTGGCAACTGTGAAAGCACTGTACAGGATGCACATTCCCCTATCTAAGCACGGATTATGTCAGCACCCTATAAGTACAGCAGGAGAAGAGAAACCTCCCAGTAATTCAAATAGTGCACTCTGCTAATGTGTCTGTCATGAGTGTCATAACTTAATTAAATAGGGGTTTGAATCCTGCAACTGCACAGTCTGTGTGGAGGGGGGTTAGTGTATGTAAGTCTGTGTGAGGGAGATGTCCCTTTTGGCAACTGTGAAAGCACTCTACAGGATGCACATTCCCCTATCTAAGCACGGATGATGTCAGCACCCTATAAGTACAGCAAGAGAAAAGAAACCTCCCAGTAATTCAAATAGTGCGCTCTGCTAATGTGTCTGTCACGTGTGTCATAACATAGTTCGGTAGGGGTTTGAATCCTACAACTACCCAGTGTGTGTGGAGGGGAGTTAGTGTGTGTGTATGTCTGTGTGAGGAAAATGTCCATTTTGGCAACTGTGAAAGCACTCTCCAGGATGCACATTCCCCTATCTAAGCACAGATGATGTCAGCACCCTATAAGTACAGCAGGAGAAGGGCAACCTCCCAGTAATTCGAATAGCGCACTCTGTTAATATGAGTGTCATAACATAATTAGGTAGGGGTTTGAATCCTGCAACTGTCCAGTGTGTGTGGAGTGGGGTTAGTGTGTGTGCAAGTCTGTGTGAAGGAGATGTCCGTTTTGGCAACTGTGAAAGCACTCTACAGGATGCACATTCCCCTATCTAAGCACGGATGATGTCAGCACCCTATAAGTACAGCAGGAGAAGCAAAACCTCCCAGTAACTCGAATAGTGCACTCTGCTAATGCGTCTGTCACAAGTGTCATAACATAATTAGGTAGGGGTTTGAATACTGCAACTACCCAGTGTGTGTAGAGGGGGATTAGTGTGTGTGCAAGTCTGTGTGAGGAAAATGTCCCTTTTGGCAACTGTGAAAGCACTCTACAGGATGCACATTCCCATATCTAAGCACGGATGATGTCAGCACCCTATAAGTACAGCAGGAGAAGGGAAACCTCCCACTAATTTGAATAGAACACTCTGCTAATGCGTCTGTTACGAGTGTCATAACACAGGTAGGGGTTTAAATTCCATAACTGCCCAGTGTGTGTGGAGGGGGGTTAGTGTGTGTGCAAGTCTGTGTGAGGGAGATGTCCCTTTTGGCAACTGTGAAAGCACTCTACAGGATGCACATTCCCCTATCTAAGCACAGATGATGTCAGCACCCTATAAGTAAAGCAGGAGAAGGGAAACTTCCCAGTAATTCAAATAGCGCGCTTTGCTAATGCGCCTGTCACGAGTGTCATAACATAATTAAATAGGGGTTTAAATCCTGCAACTGCCCCGTGTGTGTGGAGGGGGGTTAGTGTGTATGCAAGTCTGTGTGAGGGAGATGTCCCTTTTGGCAACTGTGAAAGCACTCTACAGGATGCACATTCCCCTATCTAAGCATGGATGATGTCAGCACCCTATAAGTACAGCAGGAGAAGCGAAACCTCCCAGTAACTCGAATAACACACTCCGCTAATGCATCTGTCACAAGTGTTATAACATAATTAGGTAGGGGTTTGAATCCTGCAACTACCCAGTGTGTGTGGAGGGGGGTTAGTGTGTGTGCAAGTCTGTGTGAGGAAAATGTCCCTTTTGGCAACTGTGAAAGCACTCTACAGGATGCACATTCCCCTATCTAAGCACGGATGATGTCAGCACCCTATAAGTACAGCAGGAAAAGGGACACCTCCCACTAATTCGAATAGCGCACTCTGCTAATGCGTCTGTTACGAGTGTCATAACATAGGTAGGGGTTTGAATTCCACAACTGCCCAGTGTGTGTGGAGGGGGATTAGTTTCTATGCAAGTCTGTGTGAGGGAGATGTCCCTTTTGGCAACTGTGAAAGCACTCTACAGGATGCACATTCCCCTATCTAAGCACGGATGATGTCAGCACCCTATAAGTACAGCGGAGAAGAGAACCTTCCCAGTAATTCGAATAGTGCACACTGCTAATGCGTCTTTCTCAAGTGTCATAGGTAGGAGTTTGAAATCTGCAAGTGTGTGTGTTTGGATGTGGGGAGTTAGTGTGTGTGCAATTCTGTATGAAAGACATGTTCTTTTTTGCAATCAGGAGATCACACTACATGATGCACATTACCCTTTCCAAACACTGATGATGTCAGCACCCTAAAAGTACAGCTGGAGAAGAGGAACCTCCTAGTAATCCAAATAGTGTGCTTTGCTAATGTGTCTCTCTCATGTGCCATGACATAGTTAGGTAGGGGTATGAATCCTGCAAGTGTGTGTGTGTGGGGGGGGGGTAGTAGGGTGTGTGTAAATGCAAGTGTGAGAAAACAGATCCTTTTGGCAAATACTACAATACACCAGATGCTGCATATTCCCCCAGTAAACACAGGGGATGTCACCACACTATCAGCACAGCCAAACAGGGCTAGTTGGCCAGTAATGCCAATAGTGCGCTCTGCTACTGGGTCTATTACCATTGTCAGAGTACAGATAGGTATGTTTTGGTAACCTACAACTGCCACGTGTGGTTGTGTCACACATTATGACCTTGTGTGGGGTTTTTTGCATAACAATGCATGCCATTGCCTAAACCAGCAATGGCAATGCACACATGATGTATGTGTGTGACACATACACATAAATACCTGTGAACTGCAGTAGTTACCATGTCTGACACGTGCCTCGAGTGGATAAATGGTATTTGCAATGCATAACAATATGACTGTGTCTTACTGTGCAGGGGCCACATGCGGTATGTGTCTATACAGTGTGGGTGTATATGGTAAAATACCTACAGCAGGGGATACACATCTGGTCTGGGCCATATAGTCTACATGTAGTCGATGTACAGGTGCTGCATGTTCCCACCTGTTGTGGGAGTGGTAACATGTTATTCCACTGCAATTCAGTGACCACATGCTGGGAACCCTTCAAGTAGTGTGTTGTAGCTACAGTAATGCTCACGCACAATGTTTGGCTGGATGCAGTCCAGCCATATAAAGACAGTTCTTGAGACTGCCATATTGCCAGTGTTGTTATGGAGGATAGGTGGGTTTCCTGTGTATGGGAGGGTTGTGTGTGCCAGGCTATGAACCAGACGGCAGTCTGACACACTGTTAGCTGCACATGAATAGGCCCTGATGCTTTGTGCTGTGCCAACAACCTGGAGGTGTGTGTATCTGTGGTGCCTTGGGATACCACCCCTGTCCATGTGTGTTACATGTGTAGGGGACGACAGGCATGGTATGAGGTATAACCTGGCAGTGATGGGTTGCACCTGTGAGCCGTGAATCAGGACTCTGGTACTGCACAGACATTGCAGTTCACTGTGCTGAGGACAGTGTCCAGTGCATGCATCTTGCGGTGTACACTGCTGGTGTTGTGTAGCATCACTGTTAGTGTCCTATCCTGTGTGATACCCGCGGAGGTGGCTAAGTAATCCGTGTCCTGCAGCATAAGGCAGTATGTGTGCATCAAGGGGCTTCGCCAATATACATTGGCCCATGGGTGTCACGTGCAAGCTGCCCCTCGCAAATCATTGTGGCTTCCCTAGCAAGTAAGCACATGTTCACAGCCAGTGGATACCCTATGAATGACATTGGAGATTGAGCAGAATGTAGACATAGAACACCCTTCCTACATATAGTGGTAGCATAACTGGTGAGGGTATGATGGCAACCAAGATCAGGCTCATACTGGCCCATGCCACATGCTGAGAGATCCCTTCTATGTTCCCTATCATGTAGTCCAGGGAGGTATGTCTCAGGTCATCCATAGTGGCATGGTCAATGACTGAGTCATATGTGTTCATGCCTCTGACTGACCTGTATGCATGTGTTTTGTGGTGGACCATAGTGCCCCACAGGCATATCACTGTGACCTTCACCATGTACAGCCTGTTGAGCGGGACCCCACTGCAGCGGCCAAGAGAGGTACCTGACACATCTGTAGCAGGTGTGTTGTGTAGCCCTACGGGCTGTGAGTGTGTGGCACATGGGATGTGTGTGCCATGTGTGGCATGTGCTCTGTTCTGACGTAATGTATGCCTGTGTGCCAGCTGCGGAGGTGTGTGATGCTCAGGCAGGATGCTATTCTGAGTCTCCAAGTATGCACCAGTGTGTTCAGATTGCTGTCAGTGCGGGCCTATGTCTGACTGGTATTGTAGTCACTATAGTATGTCATGCCACCTGACAGGGTATGGCATTACTGGGTTCAGAGTGCTCAGTCACCAGATTGGCTATGTGGTGGCATCCCACACATGTCTTGTACATTCCTGGCCAGGGGTGATGGTTGACTGCATACATGTGGCAGCTGTGACATTGCCACATGACTCACATAAACCACAACTGGACCATAGAGGTGATTCACATGTTACATTTGCACATGCTACCCTAGTAGTGTGATTGCCATGGTGATTACCAACACATAGGGCCAATGGGGAACAACATACTGAAGGTGTGTATGTGTAGGTGTACTGCTACTGTTTCATAGCACTGGGATATATGACTGCACACGTGGGTAAATGCCAGGTAAGACATGTGCAATGTGTCACAGGCAACGTACATGCGAACAGGACAGACAGTGACGTTCTGTCATGTGTAAACTTGACATACGTATCGTACGCTATGCAGATGTCACTAGGAGTCCACAGAAGCACTGTAACTCTGCATTGCAGGTGGAAGCAGTGTTCCAGGGAACCCCAAGCAAACATGCATGCAAACAAAGCTACAGTAAGCAGGGCTGGAAGTAGTCCATTGTACAACAAAGAAGGGGTAACACTAACAGTAGGTAACAGTGCAAATATGTAGGCACTATCAACATGTACCCAGGAATGCACAGCGCAGATGCCCATGGTAGAACTGATATTATGTCATAGTTAATTGTGATTTGGATTACATTGGTACTGCACACATATCAACATGCGCAAACATCCACATTGC
Source organism: Protopterus annectens (assembly GCF_019279795.1). Lineage (NCBI taxonomy): Eukaryota > Metazoa > Chordata > Ceratodontiformes > Protopteridae > Protopterus > Protopterus annectens. The sequence goes on from NC_056731.1 coordinate 680,569,579, forward strand.
ACAGTCATTGTGGGCAACTTGCCACCATTACTGTACATGTCCATCATTGCATATCACTACTTGCATTAGCTTCCCCCCTGTGCTACCCATGTATGTGGCTATCTGTTGACATCCTTACCACCAGTATGCAATAATGTGCAGCTGTTACACTTTGGTACGTACTATGGGTGCAGATAGCAATTCAGGACAGTCATACAGTTACTGCATCAGGCATGCTGGGATATACACACAGTCATATCAGCACACTGTACTGTTACCAACATGATACTACTAATACACTTCTATGTAGTCACCCTGTGCATCAGCAACGTGTTTACCTGTTCCTGCACTGATGTTGGAGATTGCAGGAGGTGGCACAGTTTCATCATATGCACAGGGTGTGAATTAGGTATGCCTGAGTCTGCCACTGATACCACCAATTGACATGTGTGTGTATGTGTGTTGGTGAGGGATAGCAGTACAGGGTGGGGCACTGTTGCTGCAGTGTGTGCATGTATGTGGTAGCCCTAGGTGTTAACATTTCGCATGTGTGCATGCACACACACAGTTCCACCTCATGGTTGCCATATACAGGGGTTTGTGGACAGCCACAGACTGCACCTGGCAGGTCATTCAGATCAGTGTCTGTGGGCACGGACATGGTACCTGTGCCTGGCAGGGGTGCTACGGACCGTATCCAGTACTAAGCCAGACTGGGTACTGTCATCAGAAGTGGGAGTGTGTTGACTGGACACAGGTCCCTGTTGGGACTGTCCAGAGCCACGTGCACGTGGTCTCCTGGGGCGTTCCAATGACAGCACAGACCCAGCATTGCTGGGGCTGCTGCTGGCACTATGGGGGTGTGCGCGGGCCTGTTGTCGTCCACGCCGACTGCCAGTTGCTGCTGTTGCTGGCATACGGCCACTTCGATGCCACAACCGCCCACCATTGCCCTGGCTCATGGACATGTGGTTGTGGAACTGCTGTAATATGTCCCCACAATGTCTGTCTATGACATCGGTGAAATTATGGATAGCATCCGCGATGTCACGCATACTGTCAGTCATGGCTGTGCGACATGCTCTCAGCTCCCATAGACCCTGTCTGGTGTACCTTTCCATATGCGACTGTGCCTGCATGACAGCTCGAAACATAGCTGAGGTTAACAGACCTCTCTAGGCACGTCTGCCAGAGGCAGTACACCCACGGATGCTCCCACGAGAACCCATGGGCAACTGTCTGTGTGGTACCATCGCAGGACCCTGCCCATGACTGCTGTGTGTGGAAGCATGTGCCACAGATACCACATTACTCTGGTCAATGCCCACTGTATCCTGTCCATCACCTAGGGACAATGGTGACATTGGATGTACTGGCAGGATGACTGTGCGCAATGATGGGGTTGACAGCTGTGTACTGTTCAATTGGCTGACCAATGGCGGACCCTGACACACCTTCCTGTGCCATTACACAGATATCATCATGACAAGTACCTGTGGCACCAGATTCAGGTTCCCTGCTGCAGGACACCAGAGCAGCACCAGAACCTGTGGGAAGAAGACAGGAAACACAGTTTACAGTGTCCACACAATGTTACCAGTGATGCACTTATGCACACGTGCACATGTGCACACGTGCACACATGCACACATGCACACATGGACACAGGCACACATGCACACATGCACACATGGACACAGGAACACATGCACACATGCACGCATGCACACGTGGACACGTGCACACGTGTGCACGTGTACACATGCACACTTGCACACATGCACACATGGACACATGCACACATGCACACGTGGACACAGGCACACATGCACACATGCACACGTGGACACAGGCACACATGCACACATGCACACGTGCACACGTGGACACAGGCACACATGCACACATGCACACCCCACAGTATACACACAGAGCACTACTGAGTTACACTAGTATTACTAGCACTATCAGGACTATTACAGGTATTGTTAAACACACTCACCAGCATGGATGGCCTGCCTTGCTGTAACACCAGAGGGACCTGCAGAAATGAGGAGATTAATGTCAGTGGGCACAACTGTGCCATTGATACTGCATATGATACAGTGCAGTAGTACACCAGTTGCCTTTCACACGTCAGCTGCTGATATTGCCAATATCACACCTGCACAATTACATACTATGTTGACAGCTACATACAACGGACACACCTTACACATGCATAAACTAACAGTGTACAGAACAGTCAAGTGTACATATGGCATATTACCTGCATGCTCCATGTCGTGCTGCTATGTGGATCCAGCCTCCATCATGATGCACGTGTATTGCTGTTGCTGTTCCGGGGCTGGAGCCACAACACTTAGGAGTAGCCCCTCCAGTCTGGTGAGGGGAGATGTGTGGCCACCCCACCTCCTGTGGCAACCTGTTTCCTGTGGCTATCCGACGCACGCTGACGGACATTTCTGATTAAATCACTGCAGTGATGTCGTACCTGCTCATATGTTCTATTATGCGTGCCAATGTCATTTACCCTACGGACAAGGTCTTGCCACAGTGCAGCCCTCTCCTGCTGATTCTGGCTTGTGCGGGAAAACAGTATGTCATAATCCCGCACCAGGCTCTGGTGTATCTCCTCATCTTCTGCTGCAGAGTAGGCGGGATTACGCTGACGTGCCATCTCCCTTGAAGAGAACACAAACAGGATATCAGCAGACTATGTCAGCAATATATGGCACACATACTATACATGATACTCAACTGTAGTGATATACTACTACTCCCATATGTAGCATGTGTGTGTCTCTTGGTGGATACACAAGTACATTTCCAGATATCAGTGCTCAGCCAACACCTGTGCAACAATACCTGCCACATTCCATACAACATAGTAGCATGCCCCATTGGTCAGCACACTGTGACAAGTCCAATGCACAACCTCACTCTGGGGGTTCATACCAAGGTACTGTATGTGGAACTCCATCCACTAGTGTGATCTGGACACAAGTTACTCGGCCTGGATATACATATCCCACCACCACCACCAGCACAGTAGACTACTTTGATATGTATGTGATTAGACAGTTATTCACTTGTTAGGACTGAGATGGTATCCATGCAGCCCACTGGGCCAGTGGAAGCCACAACCCACACTGCTGACCCCTTTGCGAATACTTCCCACGGACATCCCAAAGATTGCATGGAACATGCACACACATTTCTAACCCAGACCCTATGCACAAAGGTTAGGCATCCTGTCCGGTGGACCCCAGCCAAAGGCAGATTGTATAACAATAGAAGGAGGCTACTGCAGGACAGAGCAAATTCACATTAAGGGAAGGCATCTGTGGTCAGCACTGGTAATAAGCTACGGTCTCTCATAACAACATCCACGGCCTACTCTGGGAGGGAAATGGCCACGAACATTATAGATAACCACAAGGCCTTCTTCAGTTATGTTACACATAAGGACCAAACGCCTCAGATATGCTCTGAGTTAATACACACCTACTTAACATTCACCGAACACAGATATTGGCAACATTCTTGCAGACAGGTTCAGTGCACGTATCCCCCCTCCTTCTCCCCCACAAGTAGAAATACTTATCACAGTTGAATGTAACCTCCCTATCATCTCACATGTCCAGGTGAGGGCCGCCCTCAACAAAGCAGAACACACAGCATCAATGTGACCTGATGGTATCCCTGGATGTGTGCTACATGAACTCCAAGAGGACATACAACCGCATATAAGACTGATATTTAACCTTGGCCATACTACAGGATATGTACCTGAACACTGGCATACAGCAACAGTGGTCCCACTCCACTAAGGAGGCACCTCTACTGTCCCTGGGAACTACCGCACCATAAACTTAACCGGCCTGGTCTGCTAAGCTATGGAATTATTCAGTATGGGACGCATATACAGCGATATTGGGTACCTGCAGACACTTGTTCCCGGCCAGTTTGCCTTTGTGATGGGCTGATCCTGCCTTTTGAACCTGGTTGACCTTTCAAAACAGTCACTACAGCCATTGATGAGGGCAACGCAATCCATACAGCCTACCTGGACTTGCCTAAGGCCTTCAACACAGTACTCCACTCAGGCATCATAGACAAGCTCATTAGCTTACATGTTACTACATATGTCACATGATGGGTTGCACACTGGTTGACATACAGAATCCATAATATCGATATTGTAGGAGCCATGTCAGACTCAATGCCAGTCACATGTGGTATACCACAGGCCTCTGTCCTTGGACCCCTCTTGTTTGGCATTTATTTCTCAGATGTAAAAGCGAACATGTGCGGGTTGTGGATGACAAAGTTCCCAGATGACTGCTAACTAAGCACCATAGTTGTTACACCAGCTGACACAGACATCCTACAGACGGTCCTCACTGCAACAGAAAACTGCTGCCCGGATCATGGCCTAACGCTGACTGACATGTAATGTATAGTCATCCCCTTTTGGTGGAACTACGTGCACACAACATATCACATGGACATACCTATAGATACAGACCTATGACACATATGGAGGGTTCACAGTATGCAGACTATTAACCTGCTACTTTACATTACCTGTGTTTGTCGCAGCTGGTTGTGTTACTGCTACTACTGCTTCCTGCTGCTGCTGGCATGGCTTGCTACTGTCACTGCTGACAGCTTAGACTCAGTGTGTGTGCCGTGTGTTGTTGTTTGTGTTTTTTTTTTCTCTCTCTGTCTCTGTCTCTGTCTCTATCTCTGTCTCTCTGTCTCTCTCTCTCTCTCTCTCTCTCTGTCTGCCTCCAGACAGTGCAATGAATGTATTGCATGTGTGGAGTGTGAGTACAGGATGCTTTTGTAGGTATCTGCATAAGTCCATGTGATGGCCTCTGCACCAATTGTAAGCCAGCATTTGCTAATTGCATGCAGCCAGTTGTGTACCGATTGCAGTTCTCACTGTGATTTCAGGACAGTGCTATAAAAGGGTATGTGAGTTAGGCGTTGCCCTTTCAGATTGTAAGGGCGGGGACCATGCTGGTATGCTGTGGACACTGTTCTGTGAGTGTAAAGGTTAGTATCTCTCTCATGATTCAGGCTGTGTTGTAGATTCACATTTCTCCATTCCTCTCTCCTGTTTCCTGTAGTAAGTGTGTATGCACAATGACACCTACAACTATATATATATATATATATATATATATATATATATATATATATATATGTAAATATACATACATTTATATATGTACATTAACTGACATTATTACCTACTAGCTTCCAATTAGCATGGCTGTTTCTGTTCACACACTACTATTATGGAAATCCACTAGTTTTGACAGTAATTCTAAATGACATGCTTTGTGTACTACACATCCTATGTTCCCTTTACATTCATTCCTACTATTACATGATATATTTATGTTAGCACAATGTTCTTGTATAAGAGTCATGGCTTAGTGGTAGGTCATGCAGACTACTGTTTCCAGGGTTCGGGACTGACAGTGGGATTGTATTTTGCTTTTAAACTGACTACGGGACCTGTCAATCAGAGTGACTAAGGCACTTTTAAGCAGTTGTAACCAGGTTAGCGCTGGTTTGCGCGGAGCTCACGCATGCACACTGGCATTCAGCTCCGCGCACACACGCGCACACCCGCTTACAATCGCTTAACAGTGCTTACTCTGGCGCACACCCGCACTATTTTCTTTGAAAGAAATGAAAATGGGGAGACAGGAAAGTGGTGAAAAAGGGGTCACAAAGAGGGTAAGACAGTAGGGAAACAAGCTTGGGATTTGCAGGAGGGATGTAGGTAAGGCCCATAGCTGCCCATTTCTTCATCAGCAACAGCTGTGCATATGTATGTAATTTGGTGTGACATTTGAAACCTTCCACCCCTGAGAGAGGTGTTAGGACAACAATAATACTTGTTGTACAGCCAATTGTAATTGATAGTTTCCATGTCCAGCAGACATGTGTGCGGAATGGGCAGCTATGTATGGGGCGTAATTTTTTTGTGGGTACAGAGTGCCCTTTTTTTTTTTTCAGGTGAAAGTGGTATGTCAGGTGAAGGAAGTCGGTATAGCTGGGGAGGTAGGTTGGGTAGGTCAACTAGACAAGACAAACAAGACGCATACAGGGGCGGTGTATGACACGTGCGGGGAGGTTACACAATTGACGGGGATGGATGTTTGGATGTCCAGAGCCCTTGAGCCCACAGATGCCAACAGTGGAACTGATATCCCCACCCATGGGCAGTTGCCACTGTTCCTTCACTGCCCAGGATGGGGTTGTGCTGGGGGCTGCGTAGGCTGGGCAACAGGCATGCAATAAGTTGTGCCACTTGTGCCTCAAGCTGGCATAGGGGCCCAAGAACAGAGTCCTGGATCTCCCTACGCACCACAGTCCGGACGCTACGGAGGGTGAGTGGTGGTTCTCCTCCGGCCACACTTGCAGAGGGGGGATGAGCCCCATCTCCTGCAGCACTTCCACCCGCAGGTGGCATAGGGCCACCGGAGGAGGGTCCAGACTGGGCACTAGTGCCAGGTGCACTCGCCAGCTGAGGTGGGAGAGGTGGGTCCGCTGGAACCTGCCTTCCCTGTCGTCCTATGTTTTGCATTATGTCATGACAGTTTGGGTTAGTAACATATAATACCATTCGCAATTAGTTGTAACAGCATGCATTAGTATTCCCATTAACCAAACACCCAGATATTCACACCATTGAACAGTGAGCATAACACATGCATAATTTGAACATCAATACACAGTCCAACAACATGCAGGGTTGATTGATGGCAACAGGCCATCAGGTTTGGATGTATGAACAGGGCAGATGCATCAACGGACATGCAAATATTTATGACCCAACAGGACAAATGTCGAGGGGTGTTAATTGTGATTGCACATACCATTTTCAAGTGGAATGGGTTATATGTGGTTATAGGGTGGGGTGAAGAAAATAATATTAACACCTTCGAATACCAATACATATGCTGTACATTTCTAATAGCTGCACATATATACACACTACTGTTCTAACTACAGTTTCCTATATGATAACTACTTCAATTTGGTGATAGGAATGTTACTGCTACATCAATATACATTTTATTGTTCTTCATACACATTCATATCTGGCTTTGTTCAGCTACATCATCCTGCTACATTTGCTTTATATAGCTATAGACAACTGTGGATGTTTGGTATGGCAGACAATCATACTATCTGCATATTGCAGACTGAGAGCAACATATCCAGATTTTGGGATACACATTCCAGCTGCAGCAACACTTTGAACAGATGTCGCTGTTTGGTTTTGCTTCTCACATTCATTTCATTCTGTACTGACTACAGTATACTTTATTCAGGGGTTATTACTACTTTATTGGTGGATTCATAACTCTTTCTCACACTCTCTCACTTGTTTTCATTTTACTATTCAGGATGGTACTTACTTTTAGGCTTTATTGACATGTTTTACCTGTAGTTATTACAATCCTTTCCAGCAGTCTCACTTCTGTCATGTTTCAGTATTTCAACAGGGGTATATTTCACACATGTGATTTGCTCATCTTCTGCAGCTTTACTTTTCAGCCTGCTGCAGGTTGTGTACTATTATATTACAGGTGGGGCATCTTTATTTCAGACTTTATTTCAGACATTTTTCTTTTCATTTTTCTGTTTGGATTACAGACTGCAACACACTTTTTAAATCAAGCAATACTTGCAAACACTCTTACATGTTACCTGCACATTCTATTACTTAGTGACTACACTGCACTCTTTTGCTAACTGTCATACTTTTATATTTCTTTACAGTTACTAGGAGTGGATTACTGACCTGCCTGGTGGCGCAACCGCACCAGCCTATCGCCATAGGCTCTGCGGTTCACAGAATGGACACCAGCAGCTGTAATATAAATGAAGTAATATTGAAATACACATCTCCATAATATCAGCTAGTTTAATTTCTTACATACATAATTAAATGTAACTTACTCAGTAGTGGGGCGTTGGGCATTTGCTGGGCCTCCTGGATCCAAAGGTTCAATTGGTCCTGCTTGCGTCTCTTCAGGTCCCCATGGTGGTGACGAACCTGCTCTCCAGTCCTTGGAATCCCTGTGGCACTGGTGAGATCATGAGCCAACTGGTCCCATGCCTCAGCCCTATATGCTCCCCACAGGACCTGGCCCTGCATGAGTTGGGCCTCATGATTATGGACTAGGAGCCAGACCATGTATCTGGACTCCTCAATGCCCCACCTCTGTGCTCGAAAGCAACTACCCTCACCTACTCCTGACATTCTGGCTGCAAGTCAGTTCTACAATCGTTTATGCTGTATATTCCCGCCTATGGGGCTTATATATACCGTTTTTCCCGCACATATCTGTGATTGGCCATTTTGGAATTGTATCAACTTCACAAAACCTGCTTTGTCATGCTCCACTTTGTATTCATTCCTATATATTTGCTATTACTGCATTGATAGGTACTGCTGTCATGGCTTAGTAGTTCAGTACCTTGACTATGGTGCATAGTATCCTGTGTTCGAACCTGGCCATTGTTTTTTATTTTTTATGACTGTCTAGACAGTCTGGGGGTGTGTCTGTGTAAAGGCAGTTTTGATACGGCTTGCTCAACATTGCCCGTCGGTTAGCTTGTTAGCGCGGTGCGCAGCTCCGCGCAAATGGGTTACGCTGGTTTACGCGTCATTTGGCTGTCAGCACGCATATTATGCTCAGCTCAGCTAGTGGCACACAATTTCAGCGTGTTAAACCACTGCTCACCTACGGGCACTCATTTTGCATCTGTTGAACCACTGCTCACCTTTGGGCACTCATTTTACATCTGTTAAACCACTGCTCACCTACGGGCAGATGCATTCACCTTGTTAAACTGTTGCTCAGCTATAGGCACATCTGGCATTTTTTATTATTTTGTTATCTCACATTTCTTCAAAATAAATGGACTATTTCATTACATTTTACATGAACTATGATTTTATATGTGTACATGTTTGTCAGGGACTTGTTTTGTGCTTATATTACTAAAAATAAAAATTGGTGATGTGGGGGCTCGAACCATGAATGCCTGTTCTTCAGCCGACATCTCTACCACTACGCTATTGCTTCTTGGCTTACTTTGCATATTTAGTTCTTATATCCTTTTCCACTGACTGCTAACTGTGGCTAAGCTACGGGCACGCCCGTGCAAACGAGCGCACTCACGGGCAAACATCTTTACGATTTAAAAAAAATATATAACGTGTTCATTTATATATTTTATGTTCATAGTCTGTGGGGGCATGTGTTGTGTTGTGTTTATTCACATTTCCATGGCCTCTGTCATGGGTGTTTACTTTGGGCAATTTTACTCTTCTGGGGGTGTGTCCGCTTGCAGGGCTCGGCCTACAGACACGCCCCCTACTGTCTTCCACGGTCCGTGTTAGCCTTTGGTGTGATTCAGCATGCCCTCATGCATATGCATGACATGCTGACATCACACCATTTAACTGCAGCCTCCGTGTAAGCCTTGTATCTCTTACATGGAGGCTTTGTGAATCCTGCCCAGTGTAAACAGTTTCCTAAACACACAAGTGGAAAATTTAATAAAGCCTACACTGTCTTTTTTGCCATTTAGGCATCATGATGTTGCTTACATGAAAGTAAGCAGGTTTGCAATTCAATAAACACAGCTGGGTGGCAAGCACACACATGCCAACACGGAAGTATCCATGGAATGCAAATCACCTCATAAGCAGGTGAATTTCATGCAGATGAGGGAGGTAGAGTGATCCAGAAAGCAGATAGGCAAACCTGCAGACCCTGTGTCGGTGTCTGTAGTCTACACAGAAAAATTACATGTGCAGGATTTTAGACAGACAACAGGGGCTGCAGAAACAAACGTAGATGGACAGAAATGGCATAGCACATACAGATATGAGAAAAACTATCCAGCGTGTGTCCAAAAATGTAAGGGAAATACGTTAAAATAATTTAATTTTTTTTAATGAGGTGGGTATGTTTACACAGTGTGCCACAGTGCACAAACATGCTTTCATGAAACAAATTTAAAAAAGAGTGGAAAAAGCACAATTAAAGGCATGTGAATAAATGTATTATAAGACCCTGCATGAAGTATCTACAATGGTGGAATGGTGATGTTGCTAATGAGATAGAGCCTGGAACCATGTAATTCCCAGGTTGTGTGCATGGATCCCTATGCAAATGAGGTGGGGTTAATGAATAGCACAAATGGGTATCCGTGTCTGCATATCCCTTCCGTATAGGCACTGAACAGAAGAGGTAGCTGACATTAAGAGGTGGTGTGTCTGAGGACTTGTAAGCTCACTGGAGCTCAACTGTGCCTGTTTGCACTGCACGCCACTGTGCTCAGTATGGGGTGTGTGTACAATGGCTGTTAAGCTTTATTTAGCTTCGGGGCATGTATTTCCATGTGTTTGCATGTTTCACCACTGTGCTGAGTGTGACTTTTCAGGGGTGTGTGTACAGTGACTGCTGAGCTTTGCTTACCTTCACAATGCTTGTTTCTTCATGTTTGCACAGTGTGCCTCTGTGCTGAGTGTATCTAAAAGCCAGTGATATATTAATTACTTATGACCCCTGTTTCACTTAAACTAGGGCCATTAAATCTTCTTAATGATGTACTTGGTAGGTGGAATGTATCATAGGTAGCCAATCACAAAGCCTACACCTACAGTAGAGCACTATAAAGGTTTCATATGCCCTGCAATCGGATTTCACTCCCATACTCTGCACCAGTGGAGTACAGAATTGGGAATTTTAACTGAAGGAATGCTAGGGGCTGCTGCAGGTGTGCTACATCTGTACAGTATGTGATAGATGGGGGGGTTCAGGGGGGCTTGCCCCCCTGCTAGTACTGTTTAGTTTTTTTTTCATATTTTTGAACATTCAAATGTTCGATTATATGGTCTTGGTCATATGAAAGTTGAACATCTGGGTTTTCGATTATGTGAAGTAGACCCGTATATGTATATCTATATATATATATATATATATATATATATATATATATATATATATAGGGATATATGAATTTCCCCACATACCCTCAGAATGCTGAGGTTATCTGCACTCACACATCAATACAGTTGCCCAAGTAACCAAACCAAGGCCACAACAGTGCATATTCTACTCACCCACAGACTCTTATGCCTGCAGAATGTCATCCTGTAGACAGACACAGATGAGCCAGTGGTTTAATGTATAATAATGTCAATGCATGCCTTCGACAAGGGAAAATTGTCCCTGGCCACATGTTTGCCTATCTAACTGCAACCAGCCACATATGGCCATACTGGTAATTGTACATACATAGCAGGGATATTAACAGTATCCCACTGTGAGGGCACTAGAAACAATAACAGTACCAAGCAATATCACTCTGCAGGCCAGACAATTTGTCCAACACAAGCCTACTTTGCGTACACCACAAGTACAGTGCTTGCAATCACATATACACCAGATGTAACCTGTGGTGTGTCAGATAGGTGCTGTAAGCTATAGTGTGTAACTGTAGGTAGGTAGGGGTTCTGCTCAAAGCCAATTCTGTGCATGTGTGTGTGTGTGTGTGTGTGTGTGTGTGTGTGTGTGTGTGTGTGTGTGTGTGTGTGTGTGTGTGTAAATATAGCCCCTTGCAGCACTATGGACATACCCTAATGGGCAATCCCCCTGCAATGGGTATGCAATTTTTGGCCCTGTAACTAGCTGCTGGCCTCTAAATTGCCCTCCTCTACAAGGCCTGCTGATGTCATCCACCTTAATAGTTCTGGCTGACAATCTAACATCTAATAAACTCTGTGGCACATGCAATAAGTACTGAAAACTATAGTGTCTAACAGTTGATTTGCAGATGTTCTAATCTCACATCAGCCAACTTGATGTGTGTATATCCATACCACATGCATATAATAAACATTATAAGGTACACATTGGCATGGTTTTGAATTATTTTACTGATTGGGGGGTGATGTGGCCTCCCAGTTAAATGACCACACATGGCCTGCTGATATCAACAAGCGTTATGTGTCATACACGGATAGTACTAGAAGACATGAGGCATACTGTGTACATCTGGTATTGTCCTTTGTAGTGTGTACTACTGCATAGGTAAGTTTTCCACAGCATATGCAGCCAACATGTACTATATGTGTGTCGTGGCATGTCCTGTATGCAGTGAGTGGAAGTGCTTCTAGCCTGAATGTGGCCATGTGTGCATGGCAGGCTATGAAAACATTGTACATCATGTCACAGAGCAATACAAGATGTGCATATCAGTAGTATAATGGCCATATAGCCATCACAATGGGAGATATTGTTACCCTCATTACAGGAACAGCAGATATTGCTCAAGTCCATGACAGATGTAGCCACACCCCAAGTGTTGAGATGACATTCACCCAGCCAATCTTACAGATGGCATGTGCAGAGGTGCACTGAGGTTCTCACTGTACTGTGCCAGTAGGGAGGGTCTGTGCTAATGGTGTGTTATGCCAATTACATAAATGTCTCCAACAAGCATGTACTACTAATGTCACATAGTGGGTTAATGTCCGTAGAATGACTACTCCATCTACTATGCTTCTTAGAGATAGGCAGCATATGCAATTGAACAGGGTCATACATTGACCTGTATGTATTGCACAGATCACCTGTGAGTACTCTGAATGGCACAGGTAGCACTGACACACATTGCAGATGAACAGCAGTGAGCACATACTGAAGATATGATGTGACCTTGTGAGGGGCCATACTGTCATGTACAAGTGCCACTACAGTTTGAAAAGTTATGTCAGCACATGGCCATTGTAGTCAGATAGTGGCATGCTGAGGGAAGAGTATATGGAAAATATGGGTATGTCACCTAGTGGAGACTATGGCCATGGCTATGCCATATGATTCCTGCCATACCACTGTATAAACATGTTATCTACAATGGTAGAATGGTGTTGTTGCTAATGAGGTAGAGCCTCCAGCCATGTAGCTTCCAGGCTGTGTGCATGGATCCCTATGCAAATGAGGTGGGGTTAATGAATAGAACACTTTGGTATCCATGTCTGCATATCCCTTCTGTGTAGGCACAGAACAGTGTTGGTGTCCACAGAAGAGGTAGCTGATGTTAAGAGGGGGTGTGTCTGAGGACTTGTAATCTCACTGGAGCTCAGCTGTGCCTGTTTGCACTGCACGCCACTGTGCTCAGTAGGGGTGTGTGTATGCTGGCTGTTAAGCTTTATTTAGCTTTGGGGCATGTATTTCCATGTGTTTGCATGTTGCACCACTGTGCTGACTGTGACCTTTCAGGAGTGTGTGTACAGTGACTGCTGAGCTTTGCTTACCTTGGCGATGCTTGTTTCTTCATGTTTGCACAGTGTGCCTCTGTGCTGAGTGTATCTAAAAGCCAATGATATATTAATTACTGATGACCCCTGTTTCACTTAAACTAGGGCCATTAAATCTTCTTAATGATGTACTTGGTAGGTGGAATGCATCATAGGTAGCCAATCACAAAGCCTGCACCTACATCAGAGCACTATAAAGGTTGCATATGCCCTACAATCTGATTTTGCTTCCATACTCTGCACCAGTGGTGTACAGACTTGGGAATTTAACTGAAGGAATGCTAGGGGCTGCTGCAGGTCTACTACATCTGTACAGTATATGCTAGATACTGTGGCCAGTGCTGCTGCTGCTGACAATAGGCCTAGACTGAGAAGGAGAAGAGTGGTCAGGTCCAGGGTAACCTTTCAGGAGTTACATCTTTTGGAGATTGTCGAGTACTACAGGGTGGACAGGGACATATTACAAGTACTCACTGAGCTCTGCCACTCTCAACACTGACCCTGAGCCAACAGAGGGGAACCAATCCTATTGGACACAAAGGTATGTGTAGCTCTTAGGATACTATCCACAGGTGATTTCCAATGACCAGTTGGGGACATGATCTGGGTCTCTCAGGCATCAGCATCCAGGGTACTGCACCAGTTCCCGGATGCCATGTTACCATATGCCAGTGAGCACATATCTTTTCCCCTCACCCCTGAGGCAAGGGCCAGCAATATGCAACACTTCTACCATGTAGCACAGTACCCTGCGGTACCAGGTGATATAGATTGCACTCACCCAAACCACACTCAGTGAGGTGGGTAGAATCTATGTCACCTGCAAGGGGTATCACTCCATCAACTGCCAGTACATGTGCAATGCTCAGGGCATCATCATGAATGTGTGTGCTGGCAGCCCTGGCAGTTATCACGACTCCCATATCTGGCACGTATCACAGCTGTACCATATGTTTTCTATGGAGGACATCCCACACACCCATTTACTAGGGGATGCTGGCTACACACTGGGACCGTGGATAATGACACCCATCAGAAATGTACACACACCAATGAAAGAATGCCATAATGAGGTACACACACAAACTAGGAACATCATAGAGCATGCGTTTTGGCTTCTGAAGTCACAGTTCCGTTGCCTTGATATATCTGGCGGAGCCCTGCAGTATTCTCCAGCCACATGTGGACAGATGTTCACAGTATGTGCCATGCTACACAATATGATCCTGTGGAAACAACTGCAGCAGGATCAGAAAAGGAAGACATACACAGTCCCATACCAGTGCCTATATCCCCAAAGCCACACCCACAGGAGGACTCAGAAGACTAACCTCCTGAAGATGTCCACGTAGGCAGATGAAAGTTTGCCCGGCATGCTCTAGCCAAGAGACAATGCATATCACATGCACTGACAACCTAGGGCCCTAGGGACTGACATCTTACTCCGACTTGCATACATATAGTAAAAAATGATGCCAGTCAGCCCATACAACCTGTACCCAACCATGTACTGGCTGTGTACTGCATGGATCAGAGAGGGTCAGCCCCGAACTACAGGTCTGTCAACTTCTGCATTCGCAAGGAAAGTCACTCATCTATACACCACTTGTAAGGAGTACTATTATATGGTAGCATATGTATGGACCTGCAACATGTATGCAAGGGAATATAGTTCGTAGCTCATCGTTTCATAGTTCAGTAGTAGTCTAACTGCCCTTATGGGCCATTTTTAGCCTAGCTAATTACCCATTGTGAGAATCAAACCCTGCACGTTCTGATTGCAAGGTCAAACCCTTAACCATTATGCCAACCTCACACCATATAGTGGGCTACTGGGCTACTTGCAGAGATCATGCAGCCAAATGGGACAACAGGTACCCAGTTCAATAGTATGTGCTCCATAATATTCACTAGGCTACATGGCTGTAAAATCCACTACATTAATCAAGGGAGATGGCAAACAGTGAGGTCACAAGACAGTCGCACAACTTTCTATGCCAGCAAATTATGGGCTGATTGTCCCCCAATCCTAACACATCAGTTTCCCATACAACTGCTGTAACAGTAAACAGACCATCCAATCTCAGGGCTGTGACCTAGCACCTGAATACACGTTGCATGTCATATGCAGTGCAGGGATGACAATGAATGCCTATATGCTGTTGATTGTGTGAGGAATGACACATCTCTGTCTGGTGGCCGAGTGGCTCAGTGGGCTAGGGATGTTAGTATGGGTGATGGTGTTGATGGTTTGAATCTGGCAGCATCCCTATCTTTTGCATGTGAGGTAGTCATATGGTGGTATTCCCACAGACTGTCATACACCTCAATCTGTACTGCAAGAAAGTTGGACAAAGTCAGAGAGAATGGGGAAACAAAGGGCCGCAACAGTGCATATTCCACTCACCCACAGACCCTTATGCCTGCAGAATATCACCGTGTAGACAGACACAGATGAGCCGGTGGTTTAATGTATAATAGTTTCAATGGATGCCTTGGACAAGGGAAAATTGTCCCTGGCCACATGTTTGCCTATCTAACTGCAACCAGTCACATATGGCCATATTGGTAATTGTACATACATAGCAAGGATAGTAACAGGTATTCCACTGTGAGGGCACTAGAAACAATAACAGTACAAAGAAATATCACTCTGCGGGCCACCCATTCTGTCCAACACAAGCCTACTTTGCGTACATCACAAGTACACTACTTACAATCACATATACAGCAGATGTAACCTGTGGTGTGTCAGAAAAGTACTGTGAGCTATAGTGTGCAACTGTAGGTAGGTAGGGATTCTACTCTCACATCAGCCAATTGTGTGTGTCTGTGTGTGTGTGTGTGTGTGTGTGTGTGTGTGTGTGTGTGTGTGTGTGTGTGTGTGTGTGTGTGTGTGTGTGTGTGTGTGTGTGTGTAAATATATCCCCTTGCAGCACTATGGGCATGCCGTTATGGGCTATCCCCCTGCAATGGGTATGCAATTTTTGGCCCTGTAACTAGCTGCTGGCCTCTAAATTGCCCTCCTCTACAAGGCCTGCTGATGTCATCCACTTTAATAGTTCTGGCTGACAATCTAACATCTAATAAACTCTGTTGCACATGCAATAAGTACTGCAAACTATAGTGTCTAACAGTTGACAGCTAGATGTTCTAATCTCACATCAGCCAGTGTGGTGTGTATATCCATACCACATGCTTATAATAAACATTATAATGTACACATTGGCAGTGTTTTGAATTATTTTACTGGTTGGGTGGGTGATGTGGCCTCCCAATTGAATCACCATAACATGGCCTGCTGATATCAACAAGCATTATGTGTCGTACATGGATAGTACTAGAAGACATGAGGCTTACTGTGTGCATCTGGTATTGTCCTTTGTAGTGTGTACCACTGCATAGGTATGTGTTCCACAGTATATGCAACCAACCTGTATTATGTGTGTGTGCCGTGGTGTGTCCTGTATGCAGTGAGTGTAAATGCTGCTAGCCTGAATGTGGCCATGTGTTCATGTCAGGCTGTGACAGCATTGTACAGCATGTCACAGAGCAATACAAGATGTGCATATCAGTAGCATGATGGCCATATAGCCATCACAATGGGAGATATTGCTACCCTCATCACAGGAATAGTAGATATTCCTCAAGTCCATGACAGATGCAGCCACACCCCTAGTGTTGAGATGGCATTTACCCAGCCAATCTTACAGATGGCATGTGTGGAGGTGCAATGAGGTGCTCACTGTACTGTGCCAGTAGGGATGGTCTGTGTCAATGGTGTGTTACGTCAGCTACACAAATGTCTCCTATAAGCATGTACTACTAACGGCACATAGTGGGTTAATGTCCTTAGAATGATTAATCCATCTACTGTGCTTCTTAGAGATAGGCAGCATATGCAATCGAGCAGGGTCACACCTTGACCTGTATGCATTGCACAGATCACCTATGAGTACTCTGAATGGCATAGACAGTACTGACACACATTGCAGATGAACAGCAGTGAGAACATACTGAAGATATAATGTGACCTTGTGAGGGGCCATACTGTCATATACAAGTACCACTACAGTTTGAAAAGGTATATCAACACATGGTCATTGTAGTCAGATAATGGCATGCTGAGGGAAGAGTATATGGACAGTATGGGTATGTCACCTACTGGAGACTATGGCCACGGCTATGTCATATGATTCCTGCCATACCACTGTATAGACATGTTGATGTGTGGCACATGAGTTGTACATCTGTGTGGCTGGATCTGTGTGACTAGCTGTCACACCTAAGTATGTACATCACATGTAGGGACTGCTGCACTACTAACCGGGAAACGTAGGTGTCCCCGATGCAAAGGATAGTACATATATATTCAATTGGGATTTATGGCCATTACTATATCACCAGGCATGTATTTGTAATACTGTCATACAAGACACCAATATACCACAATGACTGTGTGAGTGCTCACAAGTAGCAGGCAGCAGACAACATTGTTATCCACAGTCAGTCAGTACCCGCATGTATTGTGGTGACATGCAGTCCAAGCAGTAGAGGAACTAGAACTGTGCCCTGTTTAGCACTGCTGCTTACAGAACAGCTATAGGAGTCAGATGTCCCTATGTTGCATATCTCTGCCATCAATGGGCCAAGTAGTGACCCCTGCATTGACAGTATCTTGGATGCCTAAGTGGGTGCTTTGTACAAGTTGCCTGAATGGGTGGTATAGTGAGATGGCTTGGCTCAGTCTGGGTGTTGTACACCCTGATGTACCCCCACCAATATCCCTGCTGACTGCTGCAACAAGGTTTATGGGAATATTAGGGCAGCAGGGCATGCTGACAACTGTGTATGCCATGTATAGACTGGTATGTCAGCTGGTGTATGCACAAGTGTTTGAGAGTCATATCCTGGGAACATATCATCAGGAGACCTATGCTACACTGATGCTACTCACAGGTGGAGTTTGTCATCCACCATTAATAGTGTACCCCTTCTACGTATTCCCTCTCTACAGTCACAGCCACTGTCAGTGACCTATGACTGGTACATTAGCAGGTGGTTGCATATTACTAGCCGTCACTGACACCCATACAGACCCAACAGTTATTCTGGATGGCCTAAACCACAGTTAGGTGTTATCTGCACAACTTACACAGACAACATGCCAACCACTATACATTACTATCCTGTGGGGTATCATCCACGCCAGCACAATAATGTAGTGTCTGCACACCACACATACTGGAGCCATGACACATGAAGGTATGGACACATAGTGCTGTACCCTCTGACAGTCACTGTTTATGTCGATGTAGGGATGCATTCATTGTTGTGCCACTAACACTGACAGCTACCGGATGGATGTAAATGACACACAGTCACCGCTATACTGAATGTGGTGGACAGCACACCATCACTGTGTTAAATGGCACCCTTGCCATGCCACCACACAGGCATAATGTACAGCTGTAACAGCCACACAGGTACCATTGTACAGCAATACACAGTATAGATAAAATGTCTTATGGTGTCTGTGTCACAACCATGCAAATGTAGTCCGTCCACTAACTGCTATAATGGAGATGTGCATGTCCCCATACAAGAAGGTGTCAGATCCCACTGTGTACCCCTGGCATTGCCATGACAGGTGTAATACATCTCACATGTGCTACACAACCACAGCATCAAAGTGGTAGACATAATACATAATGGGGAGACTACTATGTGACACAAACTGTACACCCTGCATGACACAGGGCCCCCATGCAGGTAAAGCATGCATCTGCTGTCACACACATCATGTGCAGGTTGCACAATAGGATGCACAACATAGTCATAATTGATGTCCACCAACTCTCTGAAGCAGACACAGAATATTTGTAGATGTGACAACTCCATCACCGCACCTTGTAGATTTGTAAGTTCTGAAAACTCAGGTGACACATATCAACGGTAGCAGACGTAATCATAAATTATGTAGCCATGATTACACTGACTGCCCCTATTGTCCCAGTTAGACTGTTATACACATATGCACCTAGGGAACCATGCATGTATACTGCCATACATTGCTGATGTCATAGTTCTGCTGTGCTGCCACGCCTTCTTGTTCTGCTGTATTGCCACTGTGTGTCCATAGTTTATCCCCTCAGACTCTTGGAACAGAAACATACACACATCTGTGACAAACCTGTCATTCTGTAACACTACCGCCAGTACATCATACAACATAAGGTACACAATATTTGCTGCATAGTCATGACACATGCTAGCATACGGTACCTGTTGTGGACCACAAGTGGCATGGCAAAACAATACCGTATTACACAAGTACATGTCAAGTAATATAGTCGCCCTGTGCATCAGACACATAGCTTCATTTCCCTGCATTGATGGCAAGAATGACAGGGAGGTAGCACAGGTATCATCCCATGCACAGAGTATAGAGTGGGGGTGCTGGAAGCTCAGGCTGTGCCAAAGTGTTGACAGCATGCATGTGAGTCAGGAAGCAGTTAGATGGACCATGGACAGGTGCCATGTGTGTTTGTAGGCGACCTGCATGTGACAGTGGTGTTTGAGTGTGTGTGTGTGTACACAGTCAAGCCTAGTGCTAGCTATATACGTGTGTATGTTGGACCACTGTGAACCATACATAGTAGAGTGGACAGTTCACCACTTCTGGCCACGAACATGGGAACTGGTTCTGCCAGGAGTAGCACTAACACCACCATGCCCAAAGTCAGATGCAATGCTAGTATCTAATGGTGACTGCTGTCCACTATGGCTGTATCCCCCACAGGACTGCCCAGGACCACATGCCCATGGCCTGCCATGTCATGGTGTGGACAGTACACTTCCCTCTGTAGCACTGGAGGTTCTGCCACTATGGGAGCATAACTGTGCAGGGCCATCTGGACTCTCAGCAGATGGTGTTGCTGACCTACATCCACGAGTTCAATGCCCAACTCTAAGAACATGTTCCAGCACAGACAATGCATAGTGCAAGACAGACACTGTCTCAGCCCACCTACTGTGCACTGCATCAATAAACTGATCCAGGGTGTTCCCAATAAGGTGCAGGCAGTCATGGATGTCAGACTTGCTGCATCCATAACCCTAAGTATACACCTGGTGTTCGGTTCAGAATGTGCCTCCATAATGGCCGAAAACATATTACCAGTGACTCATGATGTGACACCAGCAACAGGTAGTGGACAGACAGCCGGTTCCTACAATCACCCCTGTCAATCCGCCTGTGTGGGGCCTCGCTTGCTCTCTGGCTATGGCCAGTGTCAACACTCACTGGAACCATAGCAACCCCACTTCCATGGTCAATGTCTCCACCCTCTGACTGTCCAATACCTGTGGCCTCTGGGGACTGGGTATGTGCGGGAATACCGACTGAGTGTGGAGACAATGGGGCAGAAGATGGATGTTAACCTCTGGGACAGATTCAGGCCCTGACAACCCCACCTTTGCCTCACTATGGCCACCATCATCATCAGAGTCCGATGAGACACTGACATCAGGGTGTGAGAGGGACAGACTCCAACCCCACCTCCCAGTCACCTGTAAACACCAAGACAAATGCAGTACATTACTACCTGCACTTTTATGTATGGAAATCTGCACAGACTCACACATGAGAATCTACAACTGCATTACCAGTCTCACATCTTCTCATCTCTGCTCCCATGTACAACAGAGAACCTCACAACAACATACACATACAAGCCAAGGCTTTTATAACATGCACTTCAGCTACATCCAGTTAAAGTTGCCAGTACAATATACCTGTAAGGTATGCAAAATGACACTATATGTGATAGAACTACACATAAAACCCAGTACTCCTATCCTAAGAATTATATGCCAATGTTACTGTCACTGCCACAGGTATGTACCATCTCCCTATTGTGTTTGAACAGGCATCTTAGAGTTCATAGGTTCATAGGGTCATAGGTTAATACTAGGCTATTGGCCCTAGGGCCTATATAAGCCTAGTGAAACAGGTACCCTGGCTTTCGCCACCCAAAGAAAATTAATTTCCTGAGCCCCTGTCAAGCAGAGCCACAGAAATGAACCCCAGGGTGAATTTCCTATCTCCCATCCAGTCATCAAGATTTTTCTTGAAGAGTGCTAATGAGGAGCTTTGTTTGATATAGATAGGTAGTTTGTTCCAGAGTATGGGAAGTCTCTGAGACAGGAATCTATCCCTCCAGCATGTTCTGTTTATTGTGGTGACAAGGTTTAGGCCCCTAGAGCATGTAGCTCAGAGGAATTGGGATTTTTTTAAGTGGAGCATGTCCAACAACTCTGGGTTTGACATAGCTTTGTATGTTAGGCAGAGATCACCTCTGAGTAGGTGATATGCGACGGAATAAAGCTGGAGGTTTTTGAGACAGTCTGCACAGTGCATTTGTTTGAGGCCAGTCATCCTATTTGTGAAGTATTTCTGTGGCCTTTCTAGTTGTTGTAGATGTCTTGTGAGGTACATATCAAAAGGGGCATTGTACTCTATAATAGGTCTAATGAGTGACGAGTAGAGGGGAAAAATTACCTCTTTTTTTCCTGGATGAGAAACCTTTTTTGATGAGGTGTGCCACGTAGAAGGATTTCCTGACTACTGTGGCGGTGTGATTATCAAAGTTAAGACTACTGTCCACCTGTGTCCCAAGGTCTCTTATCACACTTTCGGTGTTAAGTAGACTACTGCTTATGTGGTAGTTCATGGGTACAGAGTTTTTACCAAAAGGGATGACAATGCACTTTTTGGCATTGAGCTTGAGGCCATGACAGTGACACCAGGCATCTGTCTCAGTGAGGCCCTTTTGTAGGATGTCCACATCATTAGGAGTTTCAACTATGGCTCCTAGAACTTCATTAGCCAAAGACCTTCTGTGTTAGCATGTACGTCTGAGAAGTAGATACCAAACAGGAGAGGATCCAGGACTGAACCCTGTGATACTTTACTTGTCACTGGTCTGAAGTCGGATTTGGAGTCTGCTACTTTCACAGTGTGGGTTCTGTCAGTGAGCCAGTTGGCAACCCATCTTGTGACATAGGGATTTATACCTAGTTTAGTGAGTTTATCTATAATTCCAGAGTGGGGGTGGTGTTGAAAGCCTTGGCGAGATCTAGATAGGCTGTGTGAGCCACCGTACCCTCATATACAGCTTTGGTGACTGCTTCAAAGAAGTCTATCAGGTTTGGTAGACATGACCTGCCTTTTACAAACCCAAACTGTTTGGGGTCCAGAGTTTAGAGATTACCAATGTCATTGTTTATTAGTTCCATGATGATATGTTCCATAGCCTTGCAGACCAGGCTTGTCAGCCTAATGGGGCAGCAGTTCCCGGGGTCCGTGGTGGCTCCACTTTGTGGATTTGGATAACCATCACTGTGCTCCATTCAGTGGGCACAAAGCCCACTGAATGGAGCAAAAATGACCTCTTTTTTCCTGGATGAGAAATCTCTTTTGATGAGGTGTGCCACGTAGAAGGATTTCCTGACTACTGCGGTGGTGTGATTATCAAAGTTAAGACTACTGTCCACCTGTGTCCCAAAGTCTCTTATCACACTTTCAGTGTTAAGTAGACTACTGCTTATGTGGTAGTTCATGGGTACAGAGTTTTTACCAAAAGGGATGACAATGCACTTTTTGGCATTGAGCTTGAGGCCATGACAGTGACACCAGGCATCTGTCTCAGTGAGGCCCTTTTGTAGGATGTCCACATCATTAGGAGTTTCAACTATGGCTCCTAGAACTTCATTAGCCAAAGACCTTCTGTGTTAGCCTGTACGTCTGAGAAGTAGATACCAAACAGGAGAGGATCCAGGACTGAACCCTGTGATACTTTACTTGTCACTGGTCTGAATTCGGATTTGGAGTATGCTACTTTCACAGTGTGGGTTCTGTCAGTGAGCCAGTTGGCAACCCATCTTGTGACATAGGGATTTATACCTAGTTTAGTGAGTTTATCTATAATTCCAGAGTGGGGGTGGTGTTGAAAGCCTTGGCGAGATCTAGATAGGCTGTGTGAGCCACCTTACCCTCATATACAGCTTTGGTGACTGCTTCAAAGAAGTCTATCAGGTTTGGTAGACATGACCTGCCTTTTACAAACCCAAACTGTGTGGGGGCCAGAGTTTAGAGATTACCAATGTCATTGTTTATTAGTTCCATGATGATATGTTCCATAGCCTTGCAGACCAGGCTTGTCAGGCTAATGGGGCAGCAGTTCCCGGCGTCCGTGGTGGCTCCACTTTGTGGATTTGGATAACCATCACTGTGCTCCATTCAGTGGGCACAAAGCCTGAGGTGAAGCTATGACTGAACATGGTACTTAGGTTGAGTGCCAGTTCATTCTGTAGTTTTTGTAGAACACAGCCTGGGATGTTGCCAGTTCCCATGGATGCTGTGTTCTTGGCTTTGGAGAGTGTGTTTTTTACCCATGCAGCCATGATTACAGGAACTTTGCATTCTTCGAGTATAGAGATGGGTCCTTTAGTGAGTGAGAAGGGGGTAAAGTTAGCACTGAACCTATCTGCCAGGATGTTGGCAATATCAGTTGGTTCTATATATTTAGTGCCATTGTGCTGTAACTCAGAGCAGATTTGAGTGTTGCCATTGAGATTCTTGACATAACTATAGAATACTTTATGGCTATCTTTAGAGTCAGTGGCAATTTTGTTTTCATAGCTAGCATTGGAGGATTTTATGATGGATATCAGCTTTTTACTGAGGCTGACCAGGGAGTTCCTCCACTCATGGGATTTTATTCTTTTTTGCAACAGTTTCTTTCTTCTGTTGTAGAGTTTGTTTAAGGCAGGGGTCCACCAGATTGGCTTCCTTTTTTGCAGGATAGCATCTTGGTTCTGTTAGGGATTGCACAATCCATGTGCTTGTGTAAGTGCTTATAAAGTGCATTTGTGTAGGATTCATCAGTCGGACCTCTATTGTGCATCTGCATGGGTGTCGTGAAGTTTGCCACTTCTGTCTTCAGACGGGTGAAGTTGGCTTTGGAGAAATTTTTTACGGTGGTATCCCTAATGGGGGTGGGGGTGGGATGTGGATGTCTGGGGTGATTAGCTTGTGGTCGGATTTGACCAACAAGGAATTGACCTCTGGTGTGGAACACCGGTTCCCCATCTTGGTAATGACCAGGTCTAGGATATTGCTGCCCCTGGTGGGGGTGTAGCTAAGTTGATCCAAGGCGTTGGACATTATGAATTCCAGAATACGTTGAGTAAAAGAGTTGGTACGTGAGTAGTTTTCCCAGTTAATGGTGGGGTAGTTGAAATCACCCATTATTAGGGTGTTAGGTTGTACCCTAATATTTTCCAGTGTATCAAGAAATGAAGAGTGGGAATCCTGGGGCATGGTGGAGGATCTGTAGCAAGCTCCAATTTGGATTGCGGTCTTGCCCAGAGTTAGTTGCACTTGGATAATCTCAGATGCATCATGCTGAGCAACTAGCCTGGAGGTATGGATATCCTTAAGGAATATGGACACATCTCCACCTTTAGTGTTTTGGTCCAGGTTAGGTGGCCGAAAGGTGTGGTATGAATTATAGCCTGATAATGCAGGGGTGCTATCTGGAGTCTTGAACATGGTCTTTGTCACTGCACAGATGTTGATGTTCTCCATTTTAAGGAGTGCCTCGAGTGAGTGCATTTTGAGGTTTTGATTTCTAGCATTGAGTAGCATTACCCTCAGATTTTGCTTGCTTATACCTGTTACATTGCTGAGTTTGTCATTTGAACCATGCCTAAAAAGGGAACTATAGGGTTGGCAAGAGCTTTAGCCAGTATCCAGAATCCCAAGGGCAGCAAGTGCAGGCCATCTCTGACAAAAGCATCATGGTCTGTCGATCATGTCATCCCAGGCAGACAGATACTGGATCCCCTTAGAATGACACCAGTTGCTTAGCCAATTGTTGAAGTCAATCATTTTGTCCTTGTTGTGGTATCATTCTGGGTGATGGCAGGATGCTACTCAGGGCTAGGGTCATACCTGACTGGGCTACAAGGTCAGACAGTTCCTTCATTTCTCTTTTCATGTAGTCCAGGGAGGTACGTCTCAGGTCATTCACACCAACATGGACAATGTCAGAGTCATATTTGTACTTGTTGTGGAGTGACCTGAGTGCATGCATTATGTGGCGGATCCTGGCATCTGACAGGCAGCTGTTAGTAACTTCCACCTTGTTTAGCCTGGTGAGTGGAACATCAGTGTGCCTGACTATAGAGTCACCTATGACTAGAGTGTTGGGGACATTGTTATGCCTTATGGGCTCTGGTTGAGTGGCATATGAGTTTGTGGGCTATGTATCATTTTTGTTGTATTGGGGGTGGAGGTTGCTTGCTTTTCTGCTTTGGACGTCCCTGTTGCTTGGACAGATTTTTATTGTGATCCTCCATGAATGTAGGTTGGTGTTTTGTGTTTCTATGTGTGTGTTTTGGTGGTGTAGATTTTGAGGGACTATGTGATGAGTGTGCTGTGGTGCAAGAGTTTACCCTCTCCTTTTGATTGTCTAGTCCAATCTTGGGTGAAGAGAGCTTTGCTTCCAATTTGGCTATATATTTGCATCTCTCACAGGTTGTAGTGTTGGGTGGTAGGAGGAGAGGGTGTCTCATGTATACTAGGCTGCAAACTCACTCATAACTATAAGTGCAAATACATACCTGTGATTACCCAATCTATGAACTGTAGTTAACTGTTCCAGAATGGAACATACAAATATTCTGCTCTGCCTAAACACAATATTTATACATAGGGCAATGTGGCAAACCTTAACTTTCATAGGGTATATCTGATCCATAAAACAACAGTATCATGCTTACCAGGTACAGGCCCATGGGCTTGGGCGAGACCTGACAGACCTATGAAATGGTGAGGGAGTGGTATTGTCAGCACTACCAAATGTTGCATCACTACAAAGTAATATGTGCATATTTCCACATATACAGTAGCTACTGTGTTACTGGCTGTGTTGCTGACATTCTGAGTATGTGTGTACAACTGAGCTTAAACCCCAACCCCCCCAAGCATATAGACCTGGCACCCATGTACAGATATGTACAGCCTGCCACAATGCATGATACAGCATTACACTGGTGAAAACAGTAAGCTTACATGGATGCTCCTCTGCTGTGAAAACTGTGGCACCCATCTCTATGATGTATGGGGTGATGGATGCCTGGGAGCTGTCATGTGTTCCTAAGTTTGCCAGGAATTCCTCTGTGGCTGAGAGTAGTTGTTCTGCTGCAGGCCTTCCACTGGTGGTAGCATGATACCTGGTGACATCAGCTGCCCTCTGTTGTGCAACATTCACCATGTCCATGGCGTAGTGTCAGACCCTTTCATAGGTCCTGTCCTGGAGGCCAACTTCCCACACAAGGTTTGCTCACAATGCAGCCTGCTGTTCTCGGTTATGCCTCCCTCTGGATAACAGGATCTGATGATGCTGCCTTAGTCCATCAAATATTATCTTATTTTCCATATCTGGGAAGGGGGCATACCATTGGCAGTACACAGTTCCTGAAAGAAAACAAGAGGGGAACAGATTACAGGACCAGATATGTGAACGTCCACTATGTACAGATACAGCACACCCATAATGACCTGCACTGTCAACTGCTCCCTCACACATGTCAGACCCCAAAGCATGGCAACATACTATGTGTGTGGATACCACTGAGATAGTAGCAATATTGAGGTATGTCCCTGTGTGCCGTGACAGTTGCTGTTGCATGCTCTTACACCCAGCACACCAGTCTACTGTGTTGTATCCCCTACGGGCAACCTCACACTAATATGTCATATGGCCACTGCCAGATAAATACAGTAGCAGTGTGTATTACAACCACTGTATGGGGAAAGTCCAGCAACACCAGTGTGCCACAATGACAGAAAATAATACAAACGTGCTGTAGTATATGTTCCCTGTAGGCATCATACCTCCCAACTATACAGATGTTCACAGACTGTCAAGATATTTGCCTAATAGTTTTGGTCATTTTCACACAAAATAGTGGATTTTTGAAACATTATTGGCAAATCATTGAGTGTTGATGTGAGATAATAAAGATACGCATCTGAGTTTCAGATGTCATATCCTTCAGAACACAGTCACGCTACTGTAATACCTGTTATTATATTAACTTTCTTAGTGCATAAGAGCAATATTTAAACAGTGTCCCTAATTTGGGGCATTTGTCCCTCCATTAATTATGGCTTTGTCCAGATTTCTTGCTGTAAGAGGCTGACAGGTATGTTAGGCATAGCTGCCAACTAAACAGGGACAAATGTCAACAGAATCAGGGACTTAGCCAGAGTACATCAGGGACAATTAATGACACTTTTAAAATGTTAGAACTATTCATGTGAGCCATTGACAGAATGAAAGGTGGTGAATTACTGTACATCATTTGACTTTACAGAAGTGTACACCCTTACTTATTGTCACTATGTATTACATGTAATTCACTAGCTTTCCTACAAAAATCATCCATTGTAGGAGGGATTAAGAGGGACACAGCTAAGATTTGAGTGAAAATCAGGGACAGTTGAGAGGCATTCCTGTAGGTGTACGAGCAGAGTATCAATGATATGTCAGTACCATAGGTCTAGGACAGGCTTACTGGTGTAATCTCTATTCCCCATACCTCCATCCTTCCATCTGCATCTTGTTATATGGAGAAATCAGTTACATACCTGGTGGAGTGCAGTACTCCTTTGTTGAACTTTGCTTCCAGTAATGTTTTGCAAAGACATTCTCTGTGTGAGGTAAGTCTTATATAGACTTGTTCGCCATAACCAGCTGCTTGCCTTTTTAAGGTACTGCTCATTAGCATGTAATTGCCTCTGCACCAGTCTGTGGCTCTGATATTCTAATTGCAACCAAAACAGATGAATTGTGCTACCATTAGCCAATGACATGCCACCACAGTGCAATATGTAAGGCCTTCATGTAAACCTGGGCCCCTTTCTTAGCTGTTCAGGTGGACATTACTGAGGTGTGGTGACTACAGCATTGCATAGGGTAGGTATCATAACTGCCAACTGTAGAGATTTATGCAGTATGTCCACAGTTTCACCTCATATGTATGGTCAGTGTCCCATGACATTGTGGTCATCTTGAAAATCACTGGCAAATCATTGTGGGTTGAAGTCAGTAATTGAAGACACACATTTGAGTGTCAGACTTCATACCCATCAGAATATGCATACTAACGCAATAGCTGTTATTCTATCAACTTACTATCTTTGTAAGAGCAAACTGTAAAATATGTCCCTATCTCTGGGCCTTTCTACCACCACTAAGTATGGCTGTGTATGGATCCTTGTTCTAGGGGTTTGGGAGCTATGGTAGGTCTGTAGCAGCTACCTTTGCATACAGTTGTGTGTGCTACAGGCTGCAGATACTGCTGCAGCTAATACACATAGGGGGAGTGTGAACACTCTGGAGGACAACGAGCTGTACATGTAACTGTGTCAGCCCTGTTGTTATGGCAGAGCCAGGGTAAGGGTACCCTTTACAGTCCAATCGATGCATGTGAGCAAGGTACGTCTGTTATGCAACACTGCCAATAACAGAGTAGCAGGTGACATATAGTTATGCTATATGGATATTTGCAGTGTGTCCTTAGTTGCAGGCCTTTGACTTGCAAAACTGGATAGCATTTATGTAATTAACAGTAACTTGTGCAGATAAAGATTGCTGAACTCAGTCATTAATTGCTATCTTCACAATAATTTTATTGAGCTGCAATACAAGACTGGAATTGAACCCAGGACTGTGTGTGGCAAAACTTACTGTCGGGAAGGGATTTAACAGACTGAACTATTGAGTCACTGCTACAGTAGGTGTATTTGAAAGGTATATGTGCAGATATACAGGCTGTGACACACATTGTCTGCATCCATCAGTATGCGCATGGCTTTTTATGGCTGTATTTCTGCACTAGGGTCCCAGTTGAACATATACTTTGCCATTGATGCCTTAGCAGCTGTCTTTATACATATTGCTGATAAAAGGGCACATTTACCTGCTATCACAGGACTCACTTACATCCATTATTATGTCTTTGGCTGTCTAGTGGTGCAGTATTTTACCAGAGTCCAAGTACACTCCCATTTTGCATGCCACAGTGTGGTGCGCAACTCCATTGAGACATACCTAATGACTGTAAGTGGCAATCACTATATTTTGATGAAAACGTGTTTAAAATTCAGATTTGCATGGTGTGGCAGGTTAATGCATTGTACTATAGGTGTGATGGGCTCAGGTTCAAAACATGGCCGAGGTGTCTGTTTTGTACATGTCTGACAATGGTATAAACATGCGTATTCATTGCAGCTTTATTTAGCTCAGCTGAGCGAAGCTGTGCAGTGAGGCACGCCATGCAGCTCTCTGCTAAAAAAAATATAAAGAAACAAAAAAGGGGTGGTAGGAAATTGGTGAAATGAGGGCAAGCAGGAGGAAAACATACTGGAAGGCAGGTAGAGATGTGCAGAAAGGGTGTAGGGAAGAACCATAGCTATCCATTTCCTGAACTGCAGCAGCTGTGCACTTTGAAAGAATTTGTAGATGAATTTGGACTCTCAAACCCCAGCAAAAGGGGTGAGGGCAACATAACTGTGTTGTCAACTGAAATCGACCACATTACATATCTCCAGTGGACATGTGTGCGAAATGGAGAGTTATACATGGGGCAAAATGTTTTTTTTTTTTTGGGACAGGTGCCCATTTTTTTAAGGTGAGAGTAGAATGTTGGGGAAGGGACATATGTATGTGTGAGGGAGGTAAGTTGGGTAGGTGAAGCTGCATTTGCAAACAGACATGAGAGGCAAGACAGCAGTCAGGGACAGTGTGTGACACATGAGGGGGTGAACACCTTGGATAGGGAGGGTGTTGTGGAATCCGAGTCCCATGTGCCTCCAGACGGCAGCAGTGTGACTCATGTCACCAACCATGAGATTGTCTGCACTGCTTCTTCACTGCCCCAAGAGTGACTGTGCTGGAGGCTGGGCACCAGGGCTATGTTGCTCCCCCAGGTCATCCAGCATGCCCTCAATCCAGCACAAGCACTGGTCATAGCCACGGTGGACTATCTGCCACCACTCACAGGGGGGACTGGGCTTCATCTCCTAGGGGGAACTACCTGACACAGCAGGTAGTGCAGGGGAACCAGAGGGAGCATCATTGGTCTGAGTCTCAGACATGCTGGGACCTGGTGTCATGGCCAGTTGAGGCAAGGTAGGGGGATCAGCCAGAACCAGGGTGTCAGCTAATTGCAATAGTTCGCATGTAGTATACTTGGCAGTGTGCCAAGGTTGCCCCTCGTTCTATGTCGGTAAGACAGACAGACTGTTCCAGCACTGGATGAGGGAGCATCTATATGCCATTAGGGTTAAGTACATGCAAAATGCATCAGCAAAACATGTTCTAGCGTTTGGGCAAGAACATCACTTTAAATTTTTGGTCATCGGCTATGTGCAGCCAATAATTAGGGAGGGTAACATCAGAAACAATACGGAGAGGAAAGAAACCAACTGGATAGTAAGGCTGAGAGCTGATAAAGGCAATGGCCTTAATGAGAGAGCCTCTATTAAACCTATTTTAAGATCTAGGAGTTTGGTTGTTTCACATTAGCCTTATAAATACACTGAGCAGGTGTCTAGCCCTTTTTTACCTTTGTCATATATATAGATTTGTGATATTATATGTGATCAGGGTAACACAATAATGTTTTAATGCAGAAGTGAGGTTGGAAATGAATGCAGCTTTGGATTTTAGATAGGACGAGATATATTGAGTTTCTGCTCATGTCTCCCTTTTGACTTTATGACATTTATGGATAGTGAAATATGTACATTTATATTCTGTCTAGAAATTGTTTTAGGATGTATATATGCTTTGATTGCTCTGAAATTTTACATTTATTTTTTATATATAGGTAGAATGGCTAATATGTGAGCTGATTCACTCTGAATGTTTTAGGTAGAATAGTTTTAATTTTGAATGTAGGCTCTATGACAGCATGTGTAGTGTCTCATTTAAGGTTTTGATTATGTACTGTTGTATCTGTTATAATGACAGTTTTTAGTGTCAATGTTCAGGGATAAAGTATGTATATTTATTGTTTTATATTGTGTTATCTGGCAGCAGGTAGAAAATGAAGTTGTTTCCCTTTAAATGGTTAAGTGAAGGGCTCACCCTTGACTGTTGCAGTATTCAAAGAGTGCAACTGCAGCATTTGAGTTTCTAAGGTCTGAGGAAGCAGTACGTGAAAGCGGTAACCTGTTGGATTTATGTGAATAAAAGATCTTTGCTTTTATACATCCTTTGGGTATTCTGGATAATTCAAATGATCCTGGTAGCCTCATACGTGGTGCTGTTGTTGGACTTACTATTTTCTTCATTTTCCGTGGTGAGGCGTTAACTCTGTTGGGAGTAATTTGTTGTTGTTTGATTTATATACTTTTCTTTTGTACTCCCAACGGAGACATGGCTAATATAAACGAAGATATTGAACTGGAATATAAACCAACTGGGTTGACAGGTGCTGATGTGACAGGGGACTCCAGTGTGAGTGCCAATACGATGTTACGAGTGGAGGAAGATTCGAATGCCTATCATGTTGTAGGTGAAGGCCTAGCACATAGGTTTTCAACTTGTATGAGGAATTACTTCAATCTGCTAATAGCATACAAAGTGGGTAGTGGTGTATCAACAACATCCATGGATTTGGACAATGCAGAGCAGTTTCGTGTGGCTATAGAGAAGTAAGAGAGTGACTCTCTTAAGTTTAAAAGACTGACTACACAACGTCAGCACTTTGAGGTTTGCCTCAAGAGAGGGATTATACCGAGGGGACTTCGTATACTTAAGATGCCCACGTATGGTGAACAGTATCCGGAGCTATTGGCCAAATGGCAGAAGCTGAATGTTGAGGTGAGCATGAATTATATGAGACTATTAATAGATGTTTTTTAGACCACAAGAGAACAATTTAAAAGAATCTATTATAGAACAACACAGCTTGTATTCACGTTTTTCTGCTGATTATGTAGATCATGCTTTATCCAATGTACTAGATGGTATCCTTGTATATGAAAGATGGTTACTGAAGCAGAAGCATGGTAAAATAGATAGAGATGTGCAGGACTTTTAGCAGGGTCATGTCTTCACTTGGCCCAGGCTGAAGCAAGCCTAAAAACCAATCACCTCTGATGAAAAACGGGTGCCTAGGGTGAATAGAGACAATAGACATAAAAACTTTGATATTGCACAGTCGAGCCATGTTATGACTGATCCAGTTAATGTGAGTGTTGTTGGTGATTTTGCACAACTAATGTCTGTTGAAGACACCAGTGAAAATGTGACTGTTAGAATAGACCGACAAGATACATCCACTAGTTTGACTGTGGATGAACGAGCAGTTGACACGGAGAAGAGAGTGTTAACACAGACAGGGCCAACTGGTGGTTCTGGCAACAGCAAATCTACTAGTGAGAATGAACAACTAGTAGTCCGACCAAAGGTGACTATGAATATGTATAATGGTAATAGACACACCATAGACAATCACAGTAATACTGTGGTTTTTCATCAATTTCCCCTTCCCATAGCTGTGGAGAAGGGGGGAGGGGTGGCCGCTCTGTCAGTCGAGGGAGACAGAAGAGGAAGCTATCTGGGGACAGAGACTTGAACAAGTCCCTCAAGAAAATGTAGAACCAGATGTAAACTGTTTAGTCTGGAATTCATCCAGTAGAGAGCTAGATGGTCATGAATTGAATGTTTTGAACAAAGGATTGAGTTTCATTCCTACTAAACACAATAGATTAACAGATGTATTGATAGATGTTAAAATGTATGTCAGGAATGTTATGCTTAGATATGATTTTGGGAATAGTGACATTGAGCAAGAATATGTATTTAGGAAACCAAGTGATTATGTACCTAGTAATCATCCACTGGTTGAAGCTTTCCTCAAGTTAGTGGAGGATGATTTACATGCATTATATAGTGAAGGTAGAGTGGAACATAAAGTAAGAAATAATAGGTTCAATCTGAACTTTCATGAGAGGATTGCTTTACAGAGGCTGCAGAATGACAGCAGTATAGTCATAAGGCCTGCGTACAAGGGGGGACCCTTAGTCATCATGGACAAAGAAGGCTATTCCAAAGCCATGTTACATATGTTGAGTGATAGTAATTAGTACAGTATTATATCTAAAGAGAAGGTTGATAATATCAAGTATGGGGTTTATATGGCAGTAACTGATTTAGTTAACAGTCGTTTAATATTGCCAGATATGGGTAAATTTCTGGAAGTTGAACATCCTATGATTCCAGTTATTCAAGGCCTACCAACAATTCACAAGAATGGTGTAAACCCCCCCATGAGACTAATAATTTCTGGGAGGGGTTGGTCCACCGAACCATTTTCTCTCTATGTAGAGTAGCATTTAAGACCAATAGTTAATTGTAGTAAAACTATACTTAGAGATACTAAGCAGTTTTTTGGCAGATCTTTATGAGTTTAATAGCATGTAGGAGTTGAAATCTTATATGCTTTTTGTGACATTAGATGTTCAGTCGTTGTTCACCATTATTCCCAATAATGTAGGTATTGAATCAGTCAAGAAATACCTGGTGAAACACAGGGACTATAGAGAACATAAGATAGATCTTTTATGTTTGTTTCTAGAACTTATCCTGGAAAATAATGTATTTGTATTTGAGGACAAGTTCTTCATACAGAGTGATGGCGTGGCTATGGGCACCTCGTGTGCCAATAGCTTCACCAACATGTTCTTAGCTGCTTGGGAGGAAGACATGTTATTTGTTGAGAATTAGTTCAAGAGGTGGGTACCTTTTTCTCGTCGTTTTGTGGACGATGTGTTCCTTATTTGTGATGGACCCACAGATGAACTAAGTGTATATGTTGGATGAACAATATGACTGAATATTTAAGATTGACTTTGAAGTATTCGTCCCATAGGCTGGAATATTTGGATGTGTATGTAGAAAGGTTTATGGGCACACATATAAATACTGGTGTCTTCAGGAAGGAATGTTATAAGAACACACTCCTCCATAGACACAGTATGCACCCACAGTATATTTTAAAAAATATCATAAAAGGTCAAGGGATGAGAATCTCTTGCCTTAATGCCACAGATACTGGGTTTAAATCTGAGTTGGATATGTTTAGGGACATATTGCGAGTACATGGGTACAAGGAGGAAAAGATAAAGGTAGGTCTTAAGGGTATGGACATCTACAGACAAGAGAAAGCTGTCCCATACTTTTCTGGTAATAACAGTAATGCTAGAATTAATAGAGAAAAACAGTCTGGTATTAGGATACCGATGTATTACACAATGGACAATGGTGCCATCATAGACATTATCAACCATCATTGGCGTGTCCTAACTACAGATTCAATCATCAGAGAAATTGTAGGGGACACTCCGATATTTAGATTCAAGAATAAATCTAATCTTAAACAGTTGTTATGTCAACAACATCATAGACCAGATTTAGGTGCTTGTATGGGGACTACATCTTGTGGCCACTGTAATTTTTGTGAATATGTTATGACTACTGACAGGTTCACACATCCAGACACTGGACAGATGCATAGGTTAAGTGTGTCAGCTAATTGCAATAGTTTGCATGTAGTATACTTGGCAGTGTGCCAAAGTTGCCCCTCGTTTTATGTCGGTAAGACAGACAGATTGTTCCGACATAGGATGAGGGAGCATCTATATGCCATTAGGGTTAAGTACATGCAAAATGCATTAGCAAAACATGTTCAAGCATTTGGGCAAGAACAGCACTTTAAATTTATGGTCATAGACTACATGCAGCCAACAATTAGGGAGGGTAACATCAGAAACAATACGGAAAGGAAAGAAACCAACTGGATAGTAAGGCTGAGAGCTGATAAAGGCTATGGCCTTAATGAGAGAGCCTCTATCAAACCTATTTTGAGATCTAGGAGTTTGGTTGTTTCACATTAGCCTTATAAATACACTGAGAAGGTGTCTAGCCCTTTTTTACCTTTGTCATATATATAGATTTGTGATATTATAAGTGATCAGGGTAACACAATAATGTTTTAATGCAGACATGAGGTTGGAATTGAATGCAGCTTTGGTTTTTAGATAGGATGAGATATATTGAGTTTGTGCTCATGTCTCCCTTTTGACTTTATGACATTTATGGATAGTGAAATATGTACATTTATGTTCTGCATAGAAATTGTTTTGTAGGATGTATATATCCTTTGATCGCTCTGAAATTTTACATTTATTTTTTGTATATAGGTAAAATGGCTAATATGTGAGCTGATTCACTCTTAATGTTTTAGCTAGAATAGTTTTAATTTTGAATGTATGCCCAATGACAATATGTGTAGAGTTTCATTGAAGGTTTTGATTATGAATTGTTATATCTGTTATAATGACAGTTTTTTTAGTGTCAATGTTCAGGGATAAAGTTTGTATATTTATTGTTTTATATTGTGTTATCTGGCAGCAGGTAGAAAATGAAGTTGTTTCCCTTTAAATGGTTAAGTGAAGGGCTCACCCTTGACTGTTGCAGTATTTAAAGAGTGCAACTGCAGCATTTGAATTTCTAAGGTCTGAGAAAGCAGTACGTGAAAGTGCTAACCTGTTGGATTTATGTGAATAAAAGATCTTTGCTTTTATACATTCTCTGAGTATTCTGGATAATTCAAGTGAGCCTGGTCACCTCATACGCGGTGCTGTTGTTGGACTTACTATTTTCTTCATTTTCCGTGGTAAGGCGTTAACTCTGTTGAGAGTACTTTGTTGTTGTTTGATTTATAACAGTATGGTAACAGCATACCAGTGTGAAGTAAACCATAAGGCCAACAAAACAGTTAGTTTAACAAAATATGTTAATATTGCATTATAATAAAACATAACAATAATCAACTACATTTACCAAAATATAGTTAGTTTAACAAATTATGTTAATATGAAATCATAATAATACATTAAAATAATGAATACATTGAGATAAGGGGTGGGGAGAGAGGGAAAGAGAGAGAGAGAAACATTCCATTAGTGATATTGCAGATGATATCCCTGACAACATTGGTCATACATACTTCTACAGGTGTGTACTGACAGTTATGATTACAGTGACTACAATTCTCATATAGCTGTTGTAGCATATACATACCTCTCAAGCTGATAGCATGAAACAATAAGGGTCAAGCACTAACAAATGTAAGTACAGAACTACTCAAAATGGTTTCACATAATGTGGACTTATATAACTACCAGGGTGTTCTGTAAATGGATTTGGTAATACATTGCATTCCAGGTAATAATTTATCTGTTAAACATGTGGCAGATGGATTAGTCAGTTTTAATTACATTTTGAGAAATTGTGACACTTGAGAGGCATGTTTGTGTACAATAATTAAACTAGACAGCCGTGACAGCTTGTTGCCAAGTCCTGGGAGTAGGATCCAGTAGCTGTGACAGCAGGGGACATCTGCAAATAATTAAATAACTGACTGCAGCAGCATAATGTGGACAAGCAAGAGATACACCCATACTGGGATTACATAGTTTTATTTCTGAATCAAAAGTGCTGATGCACACATTCTTGCTATTGAGCACAACATTCTGTGAGATCTAAACAGAATATCTGCACATAATATGGGCTAACTCACCAATAACATTTTTGTGTTCTTGGGGTGAGAGAAACTTTGAGCATTACATGACTGATACTGAAAATGTAGTGCTACATAGCACTGGATTTGAACCAATGACTGTGTGCAGCAATATGTACTGTGTACAAGGAATTTAACAGACTAAGCAACTGAGCCACTGCTGACTAGAGGGTGACTGATACTTGACTGGAGAGCACCTGGAAACGTACTATAAATTTTGCAATACAAGTTACAGGATTTTCCTCTACCATTCTAGTACTGTTACAGTGTTATACTAGTTTGTAGTGACAACAGAACATACATGCATGGCATACAACCATACTGCATATTTTACTACAGCTTTATTTCACTTTCAAAAATACTTGCGGACACATTTTATTGTTATTGGTTTGAAATATCTGTGAAGTCTAAACACAATATCTGGCAGTGGAGTGGGCTACCTCACCCATATACCTTTATTACCTGAAGTCTGTGGAAAACAGAGCGTTAGATGACCAGTATTGGCCTAGAGATAGCCATGGACAGTACTATGAGTTAGGCAATACAGTTTGCAGCCATTAAATTTGCATTCTACAGCTATTTCAGTATTATACTTGACTGCAGCAACCTTACCTTACAGAATCAATGCATACAGCTCTACTGCAATAGTTATGGCAAGACAGTTCTTACTAACATGTTTTCCTTGCTGTTATTGGTATTGTTTCCTGTTTTTATTGAGTTACAGTTATTATCCATTTATTGCACTACAGCTCTAAGCCCACATTTATTGCATTACAGCGCTAATTCCATATTTATTGCACCTCAGACATTCTTCTATATACTTTATTTAAGTTAATGCTTTACTCTTTCTTACATATTGCACTACAGTTGGCATAATACATCCATATTCACCATGCTAACAGTGCAACCTGGCCAGGCTCCCAGCATGAGACTCGACATTGAGAGCCCTCTCAGCTGCAGCTGTTGAAAGAGAAGCACACCATTATGCATAGCAGTTTTGCAAACATTCAGATTACATACTGGCAAAACAGAGGAAAAATTACTTACATATTTGTGGGGGATTCCAAGCCCTTGCTTCTTGGACCCAGGTGTCAAAAGTTCTCCTCTTTCACCTTTTCAGTCATCATGGTGGTGATGACACTGCTCATCTGTGCTGGGAATACCAGTAACACTGATGAGTTCTCTGGCCAACCGTTCCAGGTCTGCATCTTACACTCCAAACCCTGAAAACTGCTGTGCAGCAACCTATCTTTATATTTTTTGCCAAGGAGCCCAACCATGACCCTGGACAACTGAATGCCCCATCGCACCACCTGAAAGTGTACACCTTCTCCAACACCACCAGCCATATCGACAGATGATTTAACTCCAATGGATTATGAGAATTCCCACCTAATGCACTTAACATAGGCTGTTTTCTCACCCTTACACTTCATTGAGAAACATTCAAGAAAGTGCCATATTGCTTAGTAGCGTACAAACCAGTCAAGCAGAGCTGAGCAATGCACAAACACACACAGTCGTGGTTTTAGCAAAGCTGAGTACCACACAAACACTGGCAGCAGTTACCATGTTTATGCAGTGCTTAGCAGGTTTGAGCACAGTTGGGCAGAGCGCAGCAGAGCCATATTTTAAAATTGCGTCCATAATGTGTGCAACAAAAATACAGACAAGGTCTGCCATCTATATATTTCAACCCTGGACCTACTACACATACAGCTGTAACTCTACCCATTTAGCTATGTGGATATTAGGAAATCTTGTATACCTTCACATATACCACTGATCTACCAATTAGCAGTGTTGAGCACCATGCCATGCCATGTAAACATGCTTGAAAAAAAACAACAGATAAATAATTAATTAATTCAGTTTCTATTTTTAGATGGCTGGCAGGTGTCAGCTATGTATGTGTCAGCTCTGCTTAGCTTAGCTGCACTCCACTCCACACTGAGCAAACACCAAATAAAAAACGCATAAAATGTCATTATGCTTATTGATTACATCCAGTTTCTATTTTTAGATGTCTGTCAAGTGTCAACTGTCTACATGTGAGCACAGCTTGGCATTGCTGCACTTCATGCTGCACCTCACAAACATGCATTAAAAAAAAAAAATGGTAGTCTCAAAGCAAGCACACTCTGTGATGCATGTGCACAGATAATGGGAAATCTTAGCCTTTGTGTTGTTCTACTCAGCAGACCTGATATGCATAGACCCTGCAGAGGCTATTTCCACTCTCCAGGTAGAGTACAAGAGTGAAAATATGAACTGAGACATAATTCTTCATATCATTGGTATCACATGGCACAGATAAACAACCAATGGAGCAGTGTGATGTCCTGTATAGCAGCACAGATCATGAATCAGTAGTTTGAGCCATAGAAGCAGCTGCATGGCAAAGTCCAACAAGAACTCTTATTCTATATGGTCTTCATGCCCGAGCATACTCACAACAGGCACCTTGGTTGTGTGATACCTATGGCCATTACCTTGTGGTAAATGTCCAGTAGCATGGACTGGCTATAAGGCCATGAAAAGCTTAACTGGACACAGAGCATAATTATGAGGCATATTGGACTTCATAGTGTGGAATAGGGCTGACAACACACTGAATTATTGGGGGGATTCAGAGAACAGACATTATATTGCCTCTTTAGTATAATCATCATGTTATCATCACCAATGAACAGTGGAGTTGCCATATTGCAAGATACAACACTTTAAAAAAGAATGGACTAATGCAGCTAATACAATACTTTAAAAAGAGTGGAGTAATGCAGACATAGGATATTGCACAATAAAGAAATATGGGGAGCCAGCATAAGACAGGAATACAGGTAATGTACACCACATTGTAGGGACAAATCCAGGGGGTATGGCTGACACACACAGTTGTCATATCATTTCCTTGCTGTATGATGACATTGCTATGGCCTTGACAGAGGTATGTCAGTCTGTGCTGCATGGTCAGGGATGGCCAGCATAGTTAGTGCACAAAGAATAGATAAGAAATATTGCAGTGCTGTGGGAGAGTGAGCTTGTCCAAACAGCGATTCCATAGGGTATAAGTGGAATAGTTGATCTTCCTGTAGTAGAGGACCAACCATGTATGCCTTACTGTCCAAGCATGACAGGTTATACTCCTTTGTGGGGACAACTACATAGACCATGGTAAACAGTCATGAGATCTGACAAACATGTAGGGGCTGGAGATCCAAAGAGAGAACAGGGAAACTATGCTGCATATCAACATTGCAGTGGATTATGGGCCTATAGACCTGTGAGAAAAGGTTGTGCAGCAGGCACTACAACAAGGGCCAGTGTTTGAGGAACACGTTCACATTTAATACAATCTTAGTGTCATAGCAGTTCTGCTGCAGTCCCTATGGACACATAGCCGGCATATCCCACACATGGATAAGATAGATAAAGTATTCATGATAGGGAATGTCATAAAATAGTGCATCAGATAGAAATGCTGTTGGTGTACAAAACTGCTCATTGCTGCAGAAGTGTCAGATGGTGACGGACATGATCATGCATGCAGCAAACAAGACATAGCTGCTGTCCTTTCTGCCTCTGAGGCTGCTCCTCCAACACATCATTAACTCATGGAGACATAGTAGTACTTAATAACACTCAGTGATGGACATGAGAACTGAACTGGTCAGGAGATCCCAAGTGTCAATTGGAGATACCCTAGGAAGGTAGTGGCAAATACTAGTCCTGCAGCACAGTGGTAGCTCATCTGACTGGTGTATACATACTTCCCTTTGTGCTTTACTGTCATGCAAGGCAACAAGACTTCAATATTGAGCAACTGTAACAGAAATCATGACTGTCAAATGTCAATAGGGCATGTACCAGATGAGTTATTGATGTGCCATTCCAAGACAGTACTTGTGAGCACTTCTGCTTAGTGGCTTAGTGTACTCACATATTGCATACTGCCTTAATGTCACCCTTGGACATCAGAACAGCAACAGATGCATCCTGCTTAAACAGGTAAGTATATGTTTATGGCCTCTGAACATTCCTGGCATACATCTGTCTGTCTGACAGATAGCCTGCCATGGAGGGTTACACACATGTACATTCTTATGCATGGTTAAGGAATCTCTATTCTTTTGAGGGCTATGCTGGGAGAGGATCCAGCAGTACAGGTCTACACATGCCTGAAGTCAGTATTTCTACAGAGGTTGATGATGATGGCCTGGCTTAGTTAGAAGGCACAATGACACTGTCAGAAACACTAACAGTGGAGGCAGCATTCTCTTCCCCCACAATGGAGGGGATTGCAGAGGACCAATATCACTCACCTACATCACTATTCCTTAGTCAAGGATTTCCCCTGCATATGCATCCCATATTTGGTACATTAGCAAAAAAAATTCTGACATCATAAGTGTGATGCACATATTCTGAGGTCAACACATATAATATTGGTAAAAGGCCCATTAATACCCATCAGTGACCTGAGGCACAGGTATTACTTGATAGTGGTGTTACCCTAAGCATTAACTGTTGAACATGCTGTACTATGATCCAGGAACAGATGGTGGTTCTCAGGCCATGTCAGGCATGCTCCATGTGTTGATTGCCATGCATAAAGACATCTACATCCTGCAAGAACACCTCTGACCACTGTAAGGAATTGAAGAACACATGGCAGCCATTATTGGTTTTCTGCAACTTTTTGCACACGACAGGTGTAGTTGAGGTAGGATACAACTGCACTCAACACTTGTCCTTGATGACCTTATACAAATGGTCATCTCCACTAAAAGTTTTACACCAGTGGTGGCCACTCACATGAAAGTGGTTACTAGTTTCTGACTCCATCACTGCTTCAACCGTGGTTGTGGCCATTCATGTGCCAGGAA
Source organism: Protopterus annectens (assembly GCF_019279795.1). Lineage (NCBI taxonomy): Eukaryota > Metazoa > Chordata > Ceratodontiformes > Protopteridae > Protopterus > Protopterus annectens. Next base: position 680,611,546 of record NC_056731.1, read on the forward strand.
CAATGTTTTTCTGTCTGCAATATTACCATCACCCTTTGGCCGTAGCTACTCATTTGGGCATGTACAACTCTCTTGTTTGTCTCCATTGCCTCCATCCAGTGCTGTGGAAGGTTCCATTTGTTCAACTTTATTGTTAGTGTGCCAAACATATATCACAGTCAGCTTCAAAAAATTCCACAGTGGCAGTCCCCCCATTAGATGCCACGTAAAGACACATAACCCAGGTCAGACAAGCAACTAAGCTAGACAGACTCCTGCCATGACCACATTGCAGGGAACGCAGACACAATCTCATATACAGATCACACACACTATGGCCTCCCTTACGACATATGTTTCTACACCTGCTTCTGCGGAATAAGCTGGCACATCTGGTTATTTCTTCTCTCTTAGATAAAGAACACCATCATCTGAGGTCATGATCTCAGACACCACAAATCATACTAGATGTGTGCAGGCTTAGTGCAGGCACTACTGTTGACCTTCTGTTTATGCTCTTTCTGTAGTCCCAAGCCATGTACCCCCACCTGTGCAAATGATGATGACCATGGCCTGTCCTCCTCTTGTCTCATGTGTGTTAAGTAATGTAGGTTGCACATTATGAGCAAAAGGGATGCGTGCATTTACCCACCATGGCTGCTTAACCAGTCAATGTATCCCTTTTGGTCTGTGATTGGCCTGTCATGACCCATAGCACTGAAAAACTTTTCTGCATCTTTGCCAGTGACACATCATTTTGCAACACCATGTGCATCATGCAAGGGTCTGCCGCAGCTGCTTCATCCTATAACTCCTCACCTGATTCCTACTCTGATGCTATTATCCTAATGCCAGCCAGGAATAGGAACTTGCCTTGCTATAAATATTTATGTAGCACTGTGCTCTGTGGCTTGGCACACAATACAAATAACTTGACACATATATTGCACGCTTACTGCATAGTGCCACCATTTATATCCAAGCAGCAATAGTGAAACTTCAACACTCTGAGCACACATTCAGTGCTGTTCTGTGTCTGCACCATTGCTGTGTGGTACACGCTCTCTGCCTCTGTCTTGGGGCTGAGGATGTTGATTTTTAATAATTGTTTCAAAGTATATGCATCATACCCTGTAAGACACAACACCAAAAACTATTATGAGCAGTCTACTATGCATTGACATGTCACTGGACCATCATGGGCACTAGAGTTGGGAATATTCTTCCCTGACAACTAAATAACCTTGTAGAAGTCCTCCTACATATAACATTGGTATACGTTGCATGTGTTCCACATGTGGAATTCATGGCAGCTGCCTGGAATAGTACACCAACGCATTATAATGAGATAGTACTCTTCCAGCTGATACGTCTAATGCCTTGTGGATCAGATGGTACACAGACAGAATGAGAATGAAGTCAGTGGCCCTTTGGATCTCAGGGTGATGATTGATGAATGGTTTGGTTAGGTTTGTTTTAACACTCGGGTGAATTTTTGTCATATATCAGTAATGCTGCATCTGACTTACAATTAACATTGTAGGCAGAGTATTTCAACACTAATTTTCTAGGTGTGAATGTCATATGGGTTTTGGATGGCACTATGCAGACATTTGTATATGAAAAAACATATTCTAATCATTCACTATTACTAGTTTCTAGCTGCCATATATAGCAGACTGTGTTTAATATACCAAAACCACAATTTATGAGATGCATCTGTTTAACAGACAGTGGTTATGCATAATCTTTCCATGCATCACAGATTTTGACATAAAAACAAACAAACAGAGCCATAGGTTGTGGTTGCAGGCCCACAAGGTGGTATTTGGGACAAACCAAGAGAATGGTGAAAATACAGGTTTTAGAACACTTGGGGGATGTAAGAAATGATAATTTGGACAGCCCCGTGGCCCAACATTTTCATTCAGCACATAATCAGATAGTAGTTTTTTCTTTAGTGTGTTAGCTAGACCTCAGAATTGATTGGGAAATGATTTTACACACAAATTGTTACAAATGGAGACATGATTTATTATAAATTATAGAACTATGCATCCAAATGGCATGAATTTAGAGGCAAATTTCAATATGTAAAAGAGTTTGAAGTATTGTGTACATTTGAAACTGCATGTATTAATGCATAGTATTTATGATCAAAGCTTTATATTGGATGAAGGAGTTTTTAAATGATCAGTTAATTGTGTGGGAATTATTGGAACACTGTAATGCAATGTAATTGGATGTGTTAATTGTTTTATATAAATATTCTGCTTTTATTGTATATAATTTATTCCTTGAAGGCAACAGCCGAGATACCAGATACACCAGTAAAGATGGTTACAGTAGAACTGCTGTGGCTCTGTTTGTTTTTTTTGTCAAGTTGATAGTAATATTGTGTTCTTATATCACAGATTTTGACATAGAGGCTACAATTCCATACATCTTCATCAACTGCAGGTTGAATTGGACCACATGAACAGGGTCAATTTATAGCAGTATAAGAAGAACACATCATCTCATATTCATGATACTCCTAGGTTTATTATTATATGTGGCACAGACATTATTAAAATTAGATCCATAGTTCAATTTTTTTGGACCATATCACTGCAAGAACAATATTTGAACACTATTGTCCGAGCAGTTCACATTTACTTTCTATAAGATAAAGTATCTATCTCAAATACTGAAACACAAGAGGTGGCAAAAGAATGGAGAACTGTCTTCCACACTGATGGAACAAAAGGCTCTAACTCCTACAGTAAGTGTATTGCATGTTATAGTCTATTAAAAACAAAGCAGTCTACAACAAGCAATAAATCAATGTGTTTTGATATTAGGTGTTTATAACATGTGGAACAGAATGGGTTATTTATCTGGCTATCTGCTTCTATGGGGCATTTATACAAGCCAAACATCATGCTAAGAGTTGAGTTAGAGAACATTTGAGTGACATTGGGTGTAAGAGGTGATTGAATACACTATTTAAACATGCCCTGGGATTTAATCAGCCATTTTTTTCCATGCAGGACTAGTGCATCAGCTCCTGCACGGAACGCCACCGAGTGATCAAGTAAACAAGGCTGAGGGCATGCACGAGCCTGCTAGCACTATTCTTGCACTGACACCATTGGATTATGCTAACTACCTCATTTGCTGGTGAAAAACATGGACATGAAGTGAATTAGTGATTCAGTAATCAGACAGGCATCCGTGTGTGAGGTGCAGAAATGTATTTGGTTACTAACAGAGTACATTTCTGCAAAAATCAAAACCGAGACAAGACAGCTCAAAGTAAAGCATGTATTATAATCATTAGGCATGCCAATGGCCAGAAATATGGCCAGTGGCATGGAAGAAGAGGTGCAAAATTATAAAAATCAAAGTTTAATTTTTTTGGCCGATTTCAGCCATTTAAGCATAGCGCAGCGGTGAGCAAACGGAATCGTGCCGAAAATAAAAAGAATTGTGAAAAGACAATTTTAAGTGAAATCTGCATTTTGCCATTACAGTGTATGACATGCAGAATCAAAACAATAACAGGTAACACTGGTTGCTAAGAAGGAAAACTCTGATGTAGTGGTGTAACAATGGACTAAGGCAGTGGGGTATGCAAATGAGCAAATTTTATTGAATCACTAAATGAGAGGCCATTCTCTGTCTGCACCTAACCGTGCAGGAGCTATAAGGGCAGTGGTATAAGCAAGAGAAGCAGCTGACATGAAAAGGGGGTGTGTTATGCTTGGTGTAAGCACATTGGAGCTCCACATCTCCCATTTGAGCTTAGCAAAGCACAGCTAAGCAAGGGGCTGTGTCTGAGGCTGCATTGACTTATTCCATGAAATGAAGAACGTGTTCACATTCAGGGAGGGCCATTTCTGTGTCAAAGTGTTTACTTTAGCTAATAAACAGGTTTGCACGGTGCACACTGGGTCTAAAATAAAGCAAAAAAAAAAAAAAACAGAAATAGCAGAACTGTTTACATTTGGGCAGGGGGTTTGCACAAAACGCCTCAGGGCTTAAAGGGGGGGGGGTGGGAAGGGGAAAAAAAAGGGAAATAGCAGAATAAAAGCAATCAATTACAAATAAAATAGGCAGATGGAATGAATCATAGCCAGCCAATCATACAGGCAGCATCTGCAGCACAACAGTATAAACTGTGCAAACATCTTTCAGTCTGTTTTTTCCCATAAACTCTGCACCATTGGTGTACACACTTGGGGGAATTTTGACTGACAAAATGTTAGGGCTCCTGTCACTTTGATGCATCAGTATGTACTAGAAGCTGAGGGGGGTAAGGAGGCTAATGCTGGCAACCACCTTCAGACTGAGGAGGAGGAGAAGAGTGTTCAGACCCAGGGTAGTGTACCAGGGGCTACATGATCTTGAGATAATAGAGTACTACAGGATGGACAGGGACATACTTCAGCAACTCATCGAGCTGTGCCAACCTCACCTCAGACCCAGAGCTAACAGAGGGGAACCCATCCCAGTGGATACCATGGTATGTGTAACCTTAAGGATACTAGCTACAGGTACTTTCCAAAGACCTACTGGGGACATCATGGGGGTCTCACAGACATCTGTACCTAGAGTACTCCACCCAGTTCTGGATGCCATGCTACCACATGCTGATGAGCACATTTCCTTCCCCAGCACCCATGAGGAGAGGACCAGCAATATGCACCTCTTCCACTGATTAGCAGACTACCCGGAGGTACTGGGTACCATAGACTGCACGCACATCCACATCAAAGCACCACTAAGTGAGCAGGGTAGGGTCAACTTAAACCACAAGGGCTTCCACTCCATCAACTGCCAGGTCATGTGCAATGCCCAGGGCATTATCATTAATGTGTGTGCTGGCAGCCCTGGAAGCTATCACAACTCCCACAACTGGCATTCCTCACAGCTGTATCAGGGATTTGCCAGGGGGACATCCCATATAGCCATCTGGTGGGTGATGCTGGCTATGGACTGGAGACGTGGATGATGACACCCATCAGAAATGCACAAACACCCACACAAGAATGCCATAATGAGACACATGCACAAACCAGGATCATTATAGAGTGTGCGTTTGGAATGCTCAAGTCACGGTTCAGCTTCCTTGACATATGCGGTGGATCCTTGCAGTACTCTCCAGCCACATATGCACACATGTTCATGGTATGTGCCATGCTACACAGTATAATCCTGTAGAAACAGTTGCAGCAGGAACAGCAGGATAAAGGCCACACAGCCCCCCACCATTGCCAAGGTCCCCACAGGCACAGACGAACTCAGAGGAGGAGCCCCCTGAGCCAGCTCCTGTAGTCATGCCCAGTATGCCCTGGCCTTGGCAAAGAGGCAACGTATAGCACACACACTCTGACACTGTAGGCACCCAGGAAATGACACCTCTCTTCAACTTGCACACACAGTAAAATAGATGACACACACACATCACACTACCTGTAACTTACCATGTATAGGCAGTGTACTGCATGCATCCAGTATAGGCAGCCCTCAAACACCATCCTCACAACTGCCGCAGGCACAAGATAAGTCAGTATTCTTAACAATAAATGAATGTATTAGTATGTTCTGGTAGCATAGCTATGGTATTGCTGCATGAATGCAAGGGAATGAGGTGGCCCACTGGGATAGCAGCAGCCAGCTGACAGTTATGTGGGACACCAGGAAATGTTTGTCCAATACTAGCATCCACACACTATGCAGTATTACCCAAGGTGACAAGTCTAAATGCAGTATATGTGGGGGGCTAACTAACTGGCGGGGCATAGGTCACAGGCATGGATGTCAGGGTGGGGGTCCCAAACTCACCCCTCAGCCTCACCCAGCAAGTCAGCTTTAGAAAACCATAAAAGAATGTCTGGTGAAGACCCACAAATGGCAACAATGATGAAATACTCCCCTACAGACTTACACAGTGATAGCACAGCAGGTCTTGCAGTTGCAGTAAGGCTCTGAAAGATAAGAAGTCTGAAACCCAAATGTATGCCATTACAATCAGACCTGTGGCCTTTAGTGATATGCTTCTAATCTCCAAGACAGGGCACAGTACTATGCTAAATGGTACCAAAATGTAAAGCAAATATCAGCACAGTCTGTGCAAATGTATATAGTTGACAGGTGTGCCCCCCACCCATATTCCCATAGAAATGCAGTAACATGTATGTTTGCAGGGAAATAGCAGCTGAGCACACATTGCCAGGGCTGTCTCAATCCACATGATAACTTATTGCATGTCCACAATATGCAGGGGTGAATGAGCTCTGTATATGTGCAGTTAATACTGTCAGGATTTGGCCAGCACTTACTCCCGGCTGTTGTGTTGTAGTGGCCTGGGTACAGTGCTGTCATTGACAGGGCTGTGTTCTAAGAACTGCAGTGCCAATTATTATGCATGTCAGCTACACCTACGTAGGAAATATACCCACTGTCCAAATGTCAATATCGGTTAATGCAGGAAAGCTGTACAGGTCATGGACAGGGGGTCACAAATATGGACAGTACACAGCTTGGAGTAACTTACACAGTGCCTACCATACCTCCCAACTGTACAGACCTATTTCAGAATGTCCAGACATTGCATCGTTATTGTGATCTGTATAACAAGAAATAATGGTTGCCTGACAATTCATTGGCAAATCACGCAAGACTAAGGTCAGAAAATAATGGCAGATTGTAGTGTCAGACTGCATACCCTATAGAAACATGCATGTCAATGCAAAACCTGTTATTGAATCACCTGTCTAGGTTTGTAAGGCCAATACTTAGAAATGGTCCCTATATTTAGGCCTCTGTCCCCAATCACTTATGGCTTTGTCCAGATGTCTGGCTCTCAGAAGTTGAAAAGTATGGTGCCTAGTAGGACAGCAGTTACCTAAAGGTCAGTGTACTGCCAGTGTATAAAAGGCTGTCACCTTTCTGTGTCAGCACTGACAACATGTCACTGGCCAACAGCCATACCCCTCGAATGACACAGGTTGCTACAGAAGGAGCACAAGTATGCCTTGTACATCTGTTCTGCTTGTCCTAACATTGCATTTGCCTGCCAACTATTTGCAAAACAAGAAAGGGTTATGTCAAAACAGAAATGTCAGACAGTGGGGAAGCAGATATCAAACCCACAAGAGCAAACAAACAATTACCAAACCGGTCTCCCAACTGTCTATGTTTGGCAGAACATTATTAACACCCTGTCCCCATTTGTGGGCCTTTGTCTGTCATACTTGGGCCTGTGCAAATGTCAGTCTGTGATGGTATGACAGTTAGGCCCACATGTAGCCTCATAATAACATATAGCAACACAAACCGTCTAAAGTCCACAGCAAATGGAGTGGTGCAATAATGGACAACCTGCTAAATAAGTACACTCAGAGGTGTAAAGTCCACAACCCTGTGTGTGTGATGTAACGGCATGTATCCTGCCCACATCAGAATTACAAATACATAACAGCAGCCACTGTGGCCAAAGCCTGTGACTGGACTACAGAAGGACAAAGAGACACACATAAGGGGAAGGGAACCACTGGCCAGACAAATGGAGAATGTGCACACCAGAACAGATTGTGCAGTAACATAGGTGCAATGCAGTGTAAGGAGTCAGTAAACATCACCTGCAAATACACAATACACACCCATGTAAGTGGAGGTCTGCAACAAAACAAAACCCAATGGAAACCTCAGAGGAAAAATCACATGAGAACTCCATAAACCTACATACCACAGACCATGTAGACTCCACACACAAGGGTCTTGCAAACACTATTACCCCAAACCCCAAACACCTACTCTACACAAATAGGCTAGCAGCACTGTCCCTCTACCCTATTCCATACAGACTCTACTGAGGTGACACCTGTCTAGCATACAAAGCAATCCAGACCCTGCCTTGATGGGACTGTTGCACATCTGGAACTCATGGCCCACTCTATCAACCTGTAGGCACAGTATCAACCTGTGCTGTGATACCAACACTGCGGAATACACTCCCTGTCAACACTGAGTCAAGTGCCTCAATACCCTTTTTGATGTTCTCCCTGTATAAGTGCACAGGAAACATAAAATTCAGTCCTGTGATCCCACCTATGTCCCTGCTGGACAGGGACTCTGTGTGCTGGCATATCATAACATTGGCTACACTCTCATCTGCATGGGTTATAAGGGCTTCAGGGCCAATATCCTACTAATGTCATAGCAAACCACCAACCTATACACAACTGTTTGTCGGTGATTCACCACATTACACATGATGTAATGCTCTGTCACTGACATACCTGGAAGTCACAGTGCTATGTGGAATATACTACACATAAAATGGACATTTCTGCACAGTAGAAAGCTCTCTGTACCCACACCCATACCTCCCAACCTCTGACAGCAAGACATCTGGACAAGGTCATAAATAAAATTGGGACAAAGGCACAATGATAGGAACGTGTTGCAAATATTGCCCTTACATACTGAGAAAGTAGGTAGGATGAGGGGTTTTGCATTAGCAGGAATTGTCTGAAGGTTATGAAGTCTAAAACACTAATGTCCTCCATTATTTTGTAATGTCAGTCTTCAATTATATGCAACTAACTTGCTATAAAAACACAAGTTTATGTAGACTGGACGAAACGTCTAGGCAAACACCTGGACATTCTGCCAAAAAATGTACAGTTGAGAGGTATGGCCACGCCAGGATATGACTTTTCAAGTAAGAAGGATAACACACAAGCAGGAGATTCCCAGCCAGTATATTACTAAGTTGTTGGACTGTTTACACAGCTTCATCAGTCAACCAGCTGTAGCCACAGCTCTCATCTGGCCTTTCTGGGCAAGAATGTATATAGTTGGGCTCATAATATTGGTCTGTGCAGCATACACCTTGTATTCCTGTGGATGATCTGAGGATGTCTGTCACTAGGAAATGACACAATACATTGCAATGCCAGACTTCAGATATGTCAGAAAATGTCTGCTAAAACAAATTCAGTACCCCTAGGAAAGTCCTGTTGACTTCTGAGAGGTGTGGCTGTAGCACACTAAACCCTGGACTGGAGTACACCTATCTCTGGAATGGAATCCTACTCTCACTATAGAAGGTCACACTGGGCATGCTCTTACACTTAAAGAATCACAGGCCATTTTGGGACCCACATCAGACTATATGACTGTATTGTGTATATATGTCTTTGCATATAGACAGCTATGTACGCCTTAATGGCCCCTACATATACCCGTGAGACAGGATTACCCTCAGCTAGCTGTAGGTAGCCCATATGTGATATATCTGCATCTGTTGTGTGTGATACACAGACATATATATGGGCAATAGATAATATGTCAAGCATACACACACAACGATCTGGGGAAGTGAGAGACAGGCAGTGATAAAGAGAAAGAGACACAGAGGCAATCACACAGAGTGAATCACACACATGGATACACTGAAAGGCATAGACTGATGTCCTGCTGCAGACAGTGGCATACCGGCCGTAACCAGTAGCAGGTGTCAGCATGAAGTTGAGCTCCATTGTGTAATAGTACTGAGGTAGGGGTTATAATATCACATCACCTGTGTGTGTATGTGTGTTTGTCTGTAGGCCTAAGTATTAGGAGGTTGTTCCCACTCAGTACACTTCCCATTGCCCTACTTCACAAGATCTGCCACTGTCATTCACCTTAGAAGTACAATTGGACACCTATCAGCCCTATACGCTCTGAAGCACATGTGATAACTGCATAGCAGTATAGCACAAATAACTAGATAGGTAGGGGTTCTAATCTTAGTCCTGGAAAATGTAAGTGTTTGTGTGTGAGAATGAGTGTGCGTTTGTTTGTAGGTGAAACAGTTTTAGGCCATTCCCACACAGTACACTTCCCAGTGCCTCACTTTAGCAGTCCTGCTGATGTCATTCCCCTAGAAGTACCTTTGCACAGCCCAAGCTCTATAAGCTCCATGATGCATGCAATAGCTATGTAACAGTATAGTACAAATAACTAGACAGGCATGGGTTCCATTTCCAGTTCTGGCAAATATGTCTGTGAATAGGTGTGTGTACAAGTGTGTATAAGTGTGTATGTTTAAAGGATGACGTATTTTGAGGACTTTCCCAACCGCAACACTTCCTAGTACCCTACTTTAGCATTCCTGCTGATGTCATTCCCCTTATAAGTACCTTTGCACAGCCCAAACCCTATAACCTCCATGACACATGCAATGACCATGTAACAGTGTAGTACAAATAACTAAACATGCAGGGATTCCATTCCCAGTTCTGGCAAATGTGTGCGTGTGTGTGTGTGTGTGTGTGTGTGTGTGTGTGTGTGTGTGTGTGTGTGTGTGTGTGTGTGTGTGTGTGTGTGTGTGTGTGTAAGTGTGTATGTTTATAGGATGACGTATTTTGAGGATTTTCCCACCAACAACACTTCCCAGTGCCCTACTTTAGCAGTCCTGCTGATGTAATTTCCCTTAGAAGTACCTTTGCACAGCCCCAGCCCCATAAGCTTTGTGGCGTGTATAATAACTGTGTAACAGTCCAGTACAAATAACTAGATAGGCCGGGTTTCTATTCCCAGTTCTGGCAAGTGTGTGTGTGTGTGTGTGTGTGTGTGTGTGTGTGTGTGTGTGTGTGTGTGTGTGTGTGTGTGTGTATAACTGCATATGTTTGTAAGCTGAAGTATTTTGAGGACTTTCCCACCCACAACATTTCCCAGTGCCAACTTTAGCAGTCCTGCTGATGTCATTCAGCTTAGAAGCACTGTTGGGCACTTGTCAAACCTATAAGCTCTGTAGCATTGCTATAACTGTGTAACACTATAGTACAAATAAATAGATAGGCAGGGGTTCGTCTCTCAGGTCTGGCAAATGTGTGTGTGTGTCTGTATAAGTGTAGGTACAATAGTTTGTGAGTTTGTATGTTTGTAGAATTAAGAATTTTGAGGACTTTTCCACCCAGTGCCCTACTTTAGCAGTCTTGCTGATGTCATTCACCTTAGAAGTTCCTTTGGGCACTTGTCAGCTCTGTAGCGCATGCGATAATTGCGTCACACTATAGTACAAATTACTAGATAGGCAATGGTTCTATTCCCAGTTCTAGCAAGTGTGCGTGTATGTGTGTGTGTGTGTGTGTGTGTGTGTGTGTGTGTGTGTGTGTGTGTGTGTGTGTGTGTGTGTGTGTGTGTGTGTGTGTGTGTGTGTGTGTGTGTGTGTGTGTGTGTGTGTGTGTGTGTGTATGTGTGTGTGTGTGTGTAAGTGTGTATGTTTATAGGATGACGTATTTTGAGGATTTTCCCACACACAACACTTCCCATTGCCCTACTTTAGCAGTCCTGTTGATGTCATTCCCCTTAGAAGTACCTTTGCACAGCTCCAGCCCTATAAGCTTTGTGGTGTGTGTAATAACTATGTAACAGTGCAGTACAAATAACTAGATAGGCCGGGTTTCTATTCCCAGTTCTGGCAAATGTGTGTGTGTGTTTGTGTCTGTGTGTGTGTGTGTGTGTGTGTGTGTGTGTGTGTGTGTGTGTGTATAACTGCATATGTTTTTAAGCTGAAGTATTTTGAGGACTTTCCCACCCACAACATTTCCCAGTGCCAACTTTAGCAGTCCTGCTGATGTCATTCACCTTAAAAGCACTGTTGGGCACTTGTCAAACCTATAAGCTCTGTAGCATTGTTATAACTGTGTAATACTATAGTACAAATAAATAGATAGGCAGGGGTTCATCTCTGAGGTCTAGCAAATGTGTGCGTGTCTGTATAAATGAAGGTACAAGAGTTTGTGAGTGTGTATGTTTGTAGAATTAAGTATTTTGAGGACTTTCCCACCCAGTGCCCTACTTTATCAGTCTTGCTGATGTCATTCACCTTAGAAGTAACTTTTGGCACTTGTCAGCTCTGTAGCACATGTGATAATTGTGTAACACTATAGTACAATTTAGTAGGTAGGCAGTGATTCTATTCCCAGTTCTGGCAAGTGTGTGGGTATGTGTGTGTGTCTGTGTGTGGGTTTGTGTGTGTGTGTGTGTGTGTGTGTGTGTGTGTGTGTGTGTGTGTGTGTGTGTGTGTGTGTGTGTGTGTGTGTGTGTGTGTGTGTGTGTGTGTGTGTGTGTGTGTGTGTGTGTGTGTGTGTGTGTCTGTGTGTGTTTGTCTGATGTGTGTGTGTGTACAAGTGTATGTACAGGTGTGTTTATGTTTATAGGATGATGTATTTTATGAACTTTCCCACTCACAACACTTCCCAGTGCCCTACTTTAGCAGTCCAGCTGATGTCATTTCACTTAGAAGTACAGTTGCACAGTCCCAGCCCTATAAGTTCTGTGGCATGTGCAATAACTATGTAACAGTATAGTACAAATAACTAGAGGAGCAGGGGTTCTATTCCCAGTTCTGGCAAGTGTGTGTGTGTGTGTGTGTGTGTGTGTGTGTGTGTGTGTGTGTGTGTGTGTGTGTGTTTAGAAGTGTGTGAGTATGTATGTTTGTAGGCTGATGTATTTTGAGGACTTTCCCACCCAGTACACATGCCAGTGCCCTGTTTTAGCAGTCCTGCTGATGTCATTCACCTTAGAAGCACCTTTGGGCACTTGTTAGCCCTGTAAGCTCTGTAGCATGTGTGATAACTGCGTAACACTGTAGTACAAATAAATGGATAGGCAGGGGACCTATGCTCAGGTATGGCAGCAAATGTGTGTGTGTGTGTGTGTGTGTGTGTGTATGTGTATGTTTGTAGGCTGAAGTATTTTAAGGATTTTCCCACACACAACACTTCCCGGTGCCCTACTTTAGCAGTCCTGTTGATGTCATTCACCTTAGAAGTACCTTTGCACAGCCCCAGCCCTATAAGCTTTGTGGTGTGTGTAATAACTATGTAACAGTGCAGTACAAATAACTAGATAGGCCAGGTTTCTATTCCCAGTTCTGGCAAATGTGTGTGTGTGTGTGTGTGTGTGTGTGTGTGTGTGTGTGTGTGTGTGTGTGTGTGTGTGTGTGTGTGTGTGTGTGTGTGTGTGTGTGTGTGTGTGTGTGTGTGTGTGTGTGTGTGTGTGTGTGTGTGTGTGTGTGTGTGTGTGTGTGTGTGTGTGTATATAACTGCATATGTTTGTAAGCTGAAGTATTTTGAGGACTTTCCCACCCACAACATTTCCCAGTGCCAACTTTAGCAGTCCTGCTGATGTCATTCACCTTAGAAGCACTGTTGGGCACTTGTCAAACCTATAAGCTCTGTAGCATTGCTATAACTGTGTAATACTATAGTACAAATAAATAGATAGGCAGGGGTTCATTTTTGAGGTCTAGCAAATGTGTGCGTGTCTGTATAAATGAAGGTACAAGAGTTTGTGAGTGTGTATGTTTGTAGAATTAAGTATTTTGAGGACTTTCACACCCAGTGCCCTACTTTATCAGTCTTGCTGATGTCATTCACCTTAGAAGTAACTTTGGGCACTTGTCAGCTCTGTAGCACATGTGATAAATGTGTAACACTATAGCACAAATTACTAGGTAGGCAGTGATTCTATTCCCAGTTCTGGCAAGTGTGTGTGTGTGTGTGTGTGTGTGTGTGTGTGTGTGTGTGTGTGTGTGTGTGTGTTTAGAAGTGTGTGAGTGTGTATGTTTGTAGGCTGATGTATTTTGAGGACTTTCCCACCCAGTACACATGCCAGTGCCCAGCTTTAGTAGTCCTGCTGATGTCATTCACCTTAGAAGCACCTTTGGCACTTGTCAGCCCTGTAATCTCTGTAGCATGTGCGATAACTGCGTAACACTGTAGTACAAATAAATGGATAGGCAGGGGACCTATTCTCAGGTATGGCAGCAAGTGTGTGTGTGTGTGTGTGTGTGTGTGTGTGTGTGTGTGTGTGTGTATGTTTGTAGGCTGAAGTATTTTAAGGACTTTCTCACCCACAACACTTTCCAGTGCCCAACTTTAGCAGTCCTGCTGATGTCATTCACCTTAAAAGCACCATTGGGCACTTGTCAACCCTATAAGCTCTGTAGCATGTGCAATAACTGCGTAACACTATAGTACAAATAAATAGATAGGCAGGGGTTCTTTTCTCAGGTCCGGCAAATGTGTGTGTGTGTGTGTGTGTGTCTGTATAAGTGTAGGTGCAGGAGTTTGTGAGTGTGTATGTTTGTAGAATTAAGTATTTTGAGGACTTTCCCACCCAGTGCCCTACTTTAGCAGTCTTGCTGATGTTATTCACCTTAGAAATACCTTTGGTCACTTGTCAGTTCTGTAGCCCATGTGATAATTGTGTAACACTACAGTACAAATTACTAGATAGGCAGTGATTCTATTCCCAGTTCTGGCAAATGTGTGTTTGTGTGTGTGTGTGTGTGTGTGTGTGTGTGTGTGTGTGTGTGTGTGTGTGTGTGTGTGTGTGTGTATGTGTGTGTGTGTGTGTGTGTGTGTGTGTGTGTGTGTGTGTGTGTGTGTGTGTGTGTGTGTGTGTGTGTGTGTGTGTGTGTGTGTGTATAACTGCATATGTTTGTAAGCTGAAGTATTTTGAGGACTTTCCCACCCACAACATTTCCCAGTGCCAACTTTAGCAGTCCTGCTGATGTCATTCACCTTAGAAGCACTGTTGGGCACTTGTCAAACCTATAAGCTCTGTAGCATTGCTATAACTGTGTAATACTATAGTACAAATAAATAGATAGGCAGGGGTTCATTTTTGAGGTCTAGCAAATGTGTGCGTGTCTGTATAAATGAAGGTACAAGAGTTTGTGAGTGTGTATGTTTGTAGAATTAAGTATTTTGAGGACTTTCACACCCAGTGCCCTACTTTATCAGTCTTGCTGATGTCATTCACCTTAGAAGTAACTTTGGGCACTTATCAGCTCTGTAGCACATGTGATAATTGTGTAACACTATAGCACAAATTACTAGGTAGGCAGTGATTCTATTCCCAGTTCTGGCAAGTGTGTGTGTGTGTGTGTGTGTGTGTGTGTGTGTGTGTGTGTGTGTGTGTGTGTGTGTGTTTAGAAGTGTGTGAGTGTGTATGTTTGTAGGCTGATGTATTTTGAGGACTTTCCCACCCAGTACACATGCCAGTGCCCAGCTTTAGTAGTCCTGCTGATGTCATTCACCTTAGAAGCACCTTTGGCACTTGTCAGCCCTGTAATCTCTGTAGCATGTGCGATATCTGCGTAACACTGTAGTACAAATAAATGGATAGGCAGGGGACCTATTCTCAGGTATGGCAGCAAGTGTGTGTGTGTGTGTGTGTGTGTGTGTGTGTGTGTGTGTGTGTGTGTATGTTTGTAGGCTGAAGTATTTTAAGGACTTTCTCACCCACAACACTTTCCAGTGCCCAACTTTAGCAGTCCTGCTGATGTCAGTGTGTGTGTGTGTGTGTGTGTGTGTGTGTGTGTGTGTGTCTGTATAAGTGTAGGTGCAGGAGTTTGTGAGTGTGTATGTTTGTAGAATTAAGTATTTTGAGGACTTTCCCACCCAGTGCCCTACTTTAGCAGTCTTGCTGATGTTATTCACCTTAGAAATACCTTTGGTCACTTGTCAGTTCTGTAGCCCATGTGATAATTGTGTAACACTACAGTACAAATTACTAGATAGGCAGTGGTTCTATTCCCAGTTCTGGCAAATGTGTGTTTGTGTGTGTGTGTGTGTGTGTGTGTGTGTGTGTGTGTGTGTGTGTGTGTGTGTGTGTGTGTGTGTGTGTGTGTGTGTGTGTGTGTGTGTGTGTGTGTGTGTGTGTGTGTGTATACAATGTGTGTATGTTTATAGGATGATGTATTTTAAGGACTTTTCCACCCACAACACTTCCCAGTGCCCTACTTTAGCAGTCTAGCTGATGTCATTCCCATTTGAAGTACAGTTGCACAGCCCCAGCCCTATAAGTTCTGTGGCATGTGCAATAACTATTTAACAGTATAGTACAAATAACTAGATAGGCAGGGGTTTTATTCCCAGTTCTGGCAAATGTGTGTGTGTTTGTGTGTGTGTTTAGAAGTGTGCGTAAGTGTGTATGTTTTTAGGCTGATGTATTTTGCGGACTTTCCCACCCAGTACACATGCCAGTGCCCAACTTTATTAGTCCTGCTGATGTCATTCACCTTAAATGTACCTGTATACACTTTTCAGCCCTCCAAGCTCTGTGGTGTGTGCAATAACTGCATAATGCTATAGTGGAAATATTTTGATAGATAGAAGTTCTAATCTCAATACTGACAACTATAATAGCATGTGTGAAGCATATCCCTCGTGGCTGTTGTGTGTGTAGGTTATACCATTTTAAGGCCTGTTGACCCCGTACCCTTGACATTACTTTAAAGACCCTGTTAATGGCACCTGCCTGACAAGCACCGCGTAACATTATACAGCCCATACCAGTCATCTGTACAGATGTACATGGGACATCCACATGTTTGCAACCTATATGTGGTCTGTGTCCGCTGAGAATGAGCATACCTGTAATATCATTGCCAAATATGTCACAGTTACCATACTGACACACATGCCAGCATCAGATATCATACCTTACTGACACATCATGCTGATACAAAGTCTACCACTATATCAATTGTGCAGGTTGGTAGGAGCAGTAGACGAGACCAATCACTATGTTTGGTGGGTAATCACACCATCCATGAAGGCATTCTCAAGATTACCTGTTGTAAGAGGTTATGCGTTATGTGCCAGGCATATAATCTATGTGGAACATGTCATGTGAATGTAGCACTATAGTACATACAAGTGGATACGTAGGGTTACTAATATGTCTATTGGCAACTGTGTAGGTGCTTCTGTATGCACAGCCACTGTGGCTGTCTTCAGTGTGTGTATGTGATGGCTATACCATTTTCTGTGCCTCTTCCACCCTGTTAACTCACCCATTACCAACCTAGTGTCAGCCAATGCAGATGTCATCCATGGCAGAAGCACAGTTACACGGTTTCTAACACCAAGCCACTGTAGTGCAATTGCCATATCACTGTGTATTGTACATTGATATATGGGTAGGTCATCTACTCTAATCTGGGCCATATGGCTGACATTTTGTGTGTGTGTGTGTGTGTGTGTGTGTGTGTGTGTGTGTGTGTGTGTGTGTGTGTGTGTGTGTGTGTGTGTGTGTGTGTGTGTGTGTGTGTGTGTGTGTGTGTGTGCTTGTGTGTGTGTGTGTGTGTGTGTGTGTGTGTGTGTGTGTGTGTGTGTGTGTGTGTGAGTCTCTGGAGGGATGATGTTCAACTGGGCCGTGCAGAGGAGCTGTGCATGTTTGGTGGTGACTGGCCTGTGATAGGGATGTGTGAGTGTTTGTCTGCACACCATCAAGCAATGTGGATGCCCGACACAGGGATATGTTGGATAGCCGTCAACTGTACATGGCAGGATGTCTGGTCCACCGTCTCCCGGAAGGGATGCATTAACTGGTTCTGCCAGGAGTATCATTGGCACCGCCAGGACCAAGGACAGATGCAGTACTACTCCCTGATGGTGACTTGCTGTCTGCTGGATCCGTGTCCCTGATGGGACTGGCCAGAAAAAAATGCCTATGGCCTGCTCTGGTGTTGTGTGGACAGCACCCACCCTTTGGTAGCGCTGTTGGTACTGCCACTAGTGGACTGTCAATGTGCATGGCCATGTAGGCTCACAGCTGATCATGTAGCTGACCTACATCCACCTGGCTGATGCCCTACACCCACCACATGCTCAAGCACAGACAGTTCATGGTTGAGCAGTGACAATGTCTCACCCCACTATCTATCCACAACATCAGCAAGATGATGTATGGCATCACAAATGCCATGGTGGTCATCACACATGGCAGGGAGAGCTGCATTCATGACTTTGAGCATCTGTCTGGTGTTGCAGTCAGTATGCGCCTGTGCCTCCATGATGGACCACAACATGAATCTGGTGAAACCTGCTGTGGCACTTGTGACAGGGGCTTGATGGGCAGCAGTCCTCTGTAGAGCATCCCTGTTCATCTGCCTGCGTGTGACCTCACCTGCTCTCTGCCTATGGCTGATGTCTACACTCACACTCACCATACTCAACACACTAGTCCTGTTCCATGCCACCACCCTTAAACTGTCCATTATCTGTGGCTGCTGGGGACTTGGTATGTGTGGGCATAGTGACTGTGTGTGGGGACATGGTGGGTGAAAGTGGGATACCAAACAATGGCATGGATTCAGGCACCAACAACCCCACCTGTGCCTCACTATGACCGCCATCATCATGGGAGTCTGCTAAGACACTGGCATCAGGTTGTGAGCGGGAGGGACACCAACCTCTGTGTTCACCTGTGAGGGGAAGACAACATATGTGAATCAATACCCTGCAGTATTATGTTTGTTGACTCACACACACACGCACACATGCATACATGCCCACACGCACACACACATGCACACACACACACGCACACACGCACACACACACACACACACACACACACACACACACACACACACATACACACACACACATACACACGCGCACACACACACACAGACACATGCACACACTCCTGGTACAGTCTGGCACAGCTGTGACACCTATAGGCCCTTCAGAGCAGACCTTACGGTAGTTCTGCCTGCCACAATCCATCTCTTTCACTGCTACTATAAGGCCCACAACAAAGGGTGAGAAATGCTACTGTGTGATGGGCCTAGTAGCAGAATGGTAATTGACGCCAAGACCAAGACTATTGGAGTGAGATATACAGTGTCACCAAGTGCATATGCACATACTGTAAGAGCTGACTTACCTCTATACAGACCACGTACAATGACAAGATGTAATGATATGTGATGATAACTGATGAAGGGACAAGGCTATACACTATCAATGCAGTCCCTACAGAGTTCAGACTCACAGGGCTTCATTTCAGACAACATTGCAAGGCAGTCTGCAATATATACAGGAAACATGTAAAGTACTAGGTACATAACCTCATAAAATGATACCTGGCTATTGGCCCTGATAAGCCTGGTCCAGACTTTCACCCATGTCACTTCCAAGCCAGCACCTGTTTCCCCTGTCCAGCTGGTACACCCGTGGGATCCCAGGGATGTCACATCCATTTCCCATGCAGTTGTCCAGCTTCTTCTTCAAGAGGGCTATACACATACTCTGCTAGACATGGGGACGAAGTGTATTTTACAGACAGTGTATTGTGTGAAACACTACACTATCCTGCTACCAAGTCCTATACATGTCACAGACCAGGTGATGGCCTTGCATTCATGATACATCAGTGGGGTTTGTCTTATAGATATGCAGGAACACCATCAATGCTGGTTTGTAAATGGCCTTGTACACCAGACACAGGTCACCTATGATCAGTCTGTATGAGACTGAGTACATGGACAGGGCTTTCAGCCTAACTGTATTGGATAGGTGTTACAGACCCTGGATTTGCCTGGTCCGGAACCTCTGTGGTCTCTGCAACTGCTGCATTTGCTTGGCAAGGTACCTGCCAAAGGAGCCATTGTACTTGGTAATGGATCTGATAAGGGTGGAATACAGAGATGTTGTGGCCTCCTGGTTCCTGGATGACATACCCATATTTGTAAGGTGAGCCATGTAGACAGCCTTCCATACAATGGTGCCCACACTGTGGGAAACTCAGTGGCAGCTGGTGACTTCAAATCAAAGGGGGGGCTGCAGGAGACAGCTGAATGGGTGGGGTCAATAAGAATGGGTGTGGCCAACTAGAAAGGGGAAGAGCTACGCTCAAAATCACAAAAACTGTAACCTTAATTAAATACACTGCCCTGGGTGCCAAACCATCATTATGAGAGTCCAATCAAGACAAAATGAAGTTTAGAAGAAAAAAAATATTTCAATCCATTGGCTGCATGACAGCTTACTTAATATCTAGATGGAAACAAAACGGTTGTGAGGCATGAAAAAATAAATTACTTTTTAAATACATTACTGGAATGCCAGTCAAAACCAAGTATAAGAAAAACAAGCAGCACTCAACTCAAACCACTTCTCCTTGCACTCCAGTTCTAATTATAATTTATATTCAGCTTTATTAAAGTACCAAGTAACAAGCTGAAAGTAGCAATCTCTGTGATACCCCCACTTGTAAAAATGTTTTTTATCCAGAAAAGACCAGCTGCCTGACAACAACTATCTACTTGTTTCATGAGGAAAACATGATCAAAGCAAAAAATGAAAAGCAAACAAGAAACAAGCTCAACATACATTGCTTAAAGCATTACTGCACAGGATATGGACCACACATGATAGATTGGCATTTTGTTTAGTTTGCAGGTAAAGCCTGTAATGAGCTTCTTAAAATAATGTAATCCTGTCGTTTATTACAAATACTGTCATATGCATTTCAATGCCCAAGGCTTATACGTTATCTAGTTATGTAAGTATTCTCTGCATGGCAACAACAGAAAGGCTTTCAATGTTGTCATTTCTTTAACAGTATGCTTATTAAAATTTACTTGCATCTTACAATCCCAGACAAGCTTACCTGATGGTCATTAAAGCATTGCTACTTAAACACAGAGCAACAGGCCCTTTCTGAATAATAATAAGCATAAATCAACAGTATAAAAATATGACAGAAACCAGAACATTCTGCAAAATCAAGGACAGATGAATAGCAACTGTAGTACTTGTGTCTACCTTGGATGGGGGGGATAGTCTGCACATTTACACTGCATAACTGCTCCTTGCCTGGACACATCCAGAGTCACTACATGGGGGAGTGGGGTGCAACAAGTATGTCACAATTTGAAATGTCTCTGGCTGACTGCGATGGCCCTGACACATTTGTCATACCTCTCAACCTCAGAGCAAGAAATCTGGACAAAGCCATGCATAGAAGTGGGGCAAAGGCCCAAAAATAAGGACAATTTTTAAATACTGCTCTTATAAACTTAGAAAGATAATAAAATAGTAGGTCTTGCATTATTATGAATTTTCTGAAGGGTATCAAATCTGAAACTCAAATGTCTGTCATTATTTTTTAACTTCAGTCTTTAATGATTTGCACTAATTTGCCAAAAAAACACAATTTTATGAAAAATGGACCAAAAATGTGATGCAAAAATATAAAATAGTCACACAATAAAGCTGGGAACCTGCCAAAGAAGGGGCACTTTTTAATATTAGTACTGCTAACTTGAGCAGCTGACAAAATAAAAGAATCAACATGCATTTCTGAAATAAAAGTAATCTCCAATTGATTAATACAGTTATTTATTAATTGTAAACCCTCCATGTTTTCTTCCAAAATTGCCATTTTGTGGAGGGATTATTAGGGGAAGAGCAACATTTTGAGCCAAAATTGGGGACAGTTGAGATGTTTGGATATGCCTAATTCTATAAAGCGTTTGACTGTACCTCTCAACCTATTAATGCAGGAAATCTGGACAAGGCCATATATATTGGGGGAACATATAAACAGTACTAAAAATTGCTCTTGTATAAACTGAGACAGTTGATAGAATAACAGGTCTTGCTTTAGCATGCATTTTTCTGAAGGTTATGAAGTCTGAAACTCAGTGTCTGTCATTATTTTGTGACTTCATTCATAAATGATTTGCCAGAAAACCGCAAGTTTTATGAGGAACAAACCAAAAATAAGAAGCAAAAATTTATTCAGTCTGCAAAAATCTGGACAGTTGAGAGGTATAGTTTAGCCGAGGCTGTCTTTGAGTTTACTGCCCTTAACCCCTCACAAAATCATGGTCGAATGGAGCTTCCCCCCTACAGCCATTCCAATGAACCATTACCCCATTTACCATAAACACTAATGTGCATACTGCTTTACTTCTGCGATGATTTGGACTGCATTTGAAAGTTTTATTTTGCATTTTATAGCGCAAACACTAATAGATATCATATTGGCTAAACAAAGCAATGCAGTCTCACAATGAAAACAGACTTATCATTAAAACTTCTCTGCCGTTGAAAACTCACATTCACTGAAACAGCATTGAAACCCACATTCAAAGAAAATACATGTTGCCAGTGGCAGATAAAGATTAACTTTGGGTTTGGGCTGTTTTCAAATCACAGGCCCCTTGCACACAAAACATGCACATGCTCTTTCATACACCTTTCTGATTGTATTAAATTATATTCCTTGTACAATACAGTACAGTTTTAGAGGGTGTTTTAAATTTATAAATGCATGCACCAATAATGACAAAACTGCCCAATTTTGAACATTTCCATCAGAAAAGTCTACTCAAACTTCTACAGTTCACCAGTATCAGTACATATGCACAATCTCTGAAGAAGTAAAAGTCATCTAAATAATTCCACATTAAAGAGATCTGTAACTAATGAAGAGGTTACTGCTAGCAAACAACTTTGTATTTCATTGTTTCATCTACAAATAAAGTGCCTTTTGCCCCTGAGGAATAAATTGCCTATCTTACACTAAAAAAAAATGATAAGCTAGCAATACTGCAATAGGGAATGGATGGCAAACTAATAACTTGTTCATAGTTACTTGATATCTTCACCAAAAAGGAGTGCAGCATCCAGCCCCTTTGCAACACATTACAGTATCAGCAATGCATCTATCTAATGTGTGAGTAGAACCCACAGCTTTCGGCATCAAAAGCAAGTGTATTACCTGTTGTGCTATTAACAATGCAAGCCAGCGCAGCATAAGCAGCACTAAACGTTTGTTCCCCTGCAGCTCTCAACTCCTTGTAAAATCTATTCATTCAGCTGTATCTCTGAACTTTGCAGCACAAAGAAATCTGGAAAAAGCCAAAGTTTATGGGGGGGGGGGGCAAAAGCCCAAAAACCAGGGACACATTTTAAACATTGCTTGTATAATGTTGGAAAGTTGCTAGAATAAAATGCTGTGTTACCACCATACCTTTCACTGCCAAGCCTTGAACCCAGGACCCTATGCAAAACAGTCAGAGCAACATACCTCTATGCCAAATCAATTGCTGTGTGAAAGAGGAAGGCAGAAACTTAAATGGCTACCATTTAGTAAATTCAGTTCTCACCATAGCACAGCTGTCAACCTCTTAGAACAAAACACCTGAACAAAGCCAATAATGGGTGAATGCAGCCCCCAAACATTCAATGAATTCAGTTCTCACCATAGCTCTCAACCTCTTAGCAAAAAACACCCGGACAAAACCAGTAATGAGGGAATACAGCCCCCAAACATATTCAGTGAATTCAGTTTTTACAATAGCTCTCAACCTTAGCACAAAAAACCTGGACAAAGCCAATAATTGGGGATAATACAGTCCCAAAAATAGGGACAAATTTCAAATATCCATCTTATAAACTTAGAAAATTGCTAGAATAAAAGCTTTTGTGTTACCATCTACTTTCTGAAGAATACGAAGTCTGATATTCAAATGCGTGTCATTTTTATTTAACATTTGTTAACCAGGAAAGTCTGACTTGGAACAAAAGCCAATTTTTAGCAGAGGCCCAGGGAGAAACACTCCAGACAGACACATGTCTTTGTAAAATGGGAAGACAGTAGAGGAAACCCACACAAACACAGGGAGGGCATGCAGACTCCACACAGAAGGTAAAGCATCCCAGCCAAGAATCAAACCAGAGAACTTGCAGCTGTCAGGCAACAATGCTACCACCTCATCAATGTACTACTGACTTTGCAAGGACACAAAAATACAGAAACCACAGATTTTATGAGGAACAGAACAAGTATGAGGGAAAAATATGCACTTTGTTTTTTGCAAATGGTGGTGGGTAGGGAATTCAGGCTCCTGCCACCTGACCTCAAGGTAGAGGGTTCAAGCCTGTTCTTTACCCACCACCATATAGCACGTTGGGAATTTTACACACACACACTAATCATCTCAGCCGTCTCCATAGCACAATCTACAGCAGCAGCAGCCGAGTATCGGCTGTCTCCTTCTGTTCACGAACTGCACCAGCTTCTAAAATACAATAAAACTTCACACCCAGGCAGAGAGTAAACTGCAACAATCCACAGCAGCTGAGTATTGGCTGTTTCTGTTCTTCAACAGCTTCCACAGCAGAGAGCAAACAATCCACAGCAACCGAGTATCTTCTGTTTGCATTCATGAACAGCTTCCACAGCAGCAGCCGAGTATCAGCTGTCCCCCTCTGTTCACGAACTGAACCAGCTTCTAAAATAAAATAAAAATCCACACCCAGGCAGAGAGTAAAGTTAAACTGCAAGTTGCAACAATCCACAGCAGCCGAGTATTGGCTGTCTCTGTTTGTATTCATGAACAGCTTCTAAAATAGAAATTCACACCCAGAGCGTAATCCACAGCAGCAGCCTGCAATAGCTTTCCACAGCTTCTAAAATAAAAATACACACCGAGAGAGTAATCCACAGCAGCAGCTGAGTTTTGGCTGTCTCTGTTTGCACCAGAATGCTCACTTCCGGTTTCCTGTGTTCTGTTTGAATGATCCAAGACTGCTGACCTTGCAGTCTGATCCCTTTCCAGTCTATGCAGCTAGCACCGCATAGACTTCCGGAGCATCAGCAGTCTGCTGCCTTCTTCCTGAATCCAGACTGTTAAGGGAGCAGTTTGGATTCACTTTCCATGTGCAGGTTAGGAGGATTAGGACTGTACCATTGTGGTTCACAGCTGGGGGGGCTGCAGTCCTGTAGTCCGATAGCACGAGACACCACTGGGGAAACTGTCAGGTTGCTACAAACCGTGGTGCACAAGTTGCCTCACACCTGATTGCATGCAAGGTGCATTATTACTGTCACAATTAGTATGGATGACATCTGCCACAGCAGGGAGAATGATGCCTCTCCTGGCATTCAGTTTGCAGAAATGCTTCTTGCACCAGTCATTAATTGGGTGAGGGCCTCTTGGGTGATGCTCACATCAGTAGGGGAATGTAATACAGTGGCCAGCTTGCAAGCATCTGTACACCTGGTCAGCCATAGACCACTGCTTTTATCCTGTACCTCAGATACATATATCTTAAACAGTATAGGCCCCCAGACCAATACTTATGGTACACTGCTTTGGAAGACTCTACTACTAGAGGTGGGTTCCACTACTTTGACAGAGTGGGTACTATCATTGGGCCAGTTAGCTACCCATCTGGTAACATACAGGTTGATGCCTAGCTGTGTAGGCATATGTATCCTGGCTGCCTGGGGATTATTGTGAGAGAATTGGGCCAGGTGAAGGTAGGCATTGTTCAGTATCTTCCCCTCATCCTTGTGTTTGTTGACCACTTGAGAGAGGTCGACCAAGTTTAACAGACCTGATCTCCCTTTGACAATACCATGCTATGTGGGCTCAGGCATTTTGAGGTTGCCGATGTCTTTGTTCATAATATCCTTGATATTGCCTTCCATGCCCTTGCAGAGCAGGCTAGTTATGCTGATGTGCATATGATTGGCTGGGTCAGTGGACTGTTCTGCCTTTGTGTGTAAGGATGACAGTGGCTATCCTCTGTGCAGATGAGTTGACAGCATTGTTCGGGCTTTGGTTGAATAGAGTGTGGAATGGATCGAACAGCCCATGCCTGTGTTCATATAGGATGCAGCCAGGGATGGTATCAGGCCTATGGAGACTTCTGTGTGTTGCCTTTGAGAGGGCATTATGGATTTGCTTCCTGATACTGGGGGGAGGGGGGCAGGTGCTGTGCATGCACATGTGTACCGATGGGGGGACAGTGGGCTGATGTCTGTAGCCGGTTGCCTATATCTACGCCGTATGTGTATGTGGTGTTATTGACCACCACTACAGAGCAGATTTGTGTGTTGCCTCTGGGATTGCAGACACATGTGTGGAAGGCCTAGTGATTGGCCTTTGTGGATGTGTCCAATTTGCACTTGAAGATAGCCTTAGGGTAATTCACCTGTGACCTTATTTCCTTGTGCAAACCAAGGTGACATTGCTTCCAATAAGGCACCTGTTCCTTCTTGGCCCTGTCCAGCAATTATTTCCACCTATTATGGCATATGTGTATTTCTGCTGTCTACCATTTATATTTACTCAACCTTAAGGGAGATGATGTTGTCCTGTCAGGTATTGCTGAGTCCATACAGCTATGTACATGCCCACATAGTATTGTGGTGTAGACCTGGACACTACTGCTAGTTCCAACTGATGGGACATTAGCTGTAAAGCTACTTCTACCTGCTCTGAGGAGATTTGTAGTCATTTGTGTAAATTTAATTTTGATTGACCCTGACAAGGTGGGGGGCAGGGGAGATGGTGACCTGAACAGTGATGGCTATTTGATCATATCTTACCAAGGAGAATGACACAGTAGGAGTGCTTCAGTGGCTACTCATGTTGGTTAGGACCAGGTACAGGATATTTCCACCTGTCGTAGGAGTGTTGACTGGCTGATCCACTATATTGCCATTGACAAAGCTGTGGAATCTTTGTGCATTCATGTTCAGGTGGCATAGGTCATACACACTATGTTTAAGTCACCCAGGAGCAGGGGAGATTCTTGAATCCTGACAGTTTCTAGCAAGTCCCAATAGGTATGGTGGATATTCATGTCATGGTTGGAGGCCTGTAGCTAGCTATGATTTGAGTATGTATTTTGTCAATTGTTAACTGCACTCGGGATGTCTCCCATGCATCATATTGTTTGGCTAGCTTGGAGGTGTGTACGTGTATGATAATATTCAACACACTACCTCCTGTGGCTTTGCAGCCCACCATTTGGGGTCTAACGTATGATGGGATGAGTAACCTGGCAAGGTTAGTGTGCTCTCCATAGCTACAAAGCAGGTGTCAGTGACTGCACAAATGTTGGAATCCTACAGGACAAGGTATGCTTGCATTGACATGGGTTTCATGCTAAGACACCTAGCTTCTGTTAGAACAAGACCTCTTCACAAAGGCACACATAATTGGTGGGCAAAGGCCAGAAAATAGTGTCACTTTATGAATCTAGCTGAAACACACTTAGTTGCCAGAAAATACTGAGTAGCATTCACAGGTCTACTCCAAAGGATATGACATCTGCCAATCAAATGTATGCTATTATGTTATGACTTCAGTCTTTAATTGGTTGTCAGTAATGTGCCAGACAATACACAACTGTATGAGACATTGACTACAAATATGAGGCAGACATGTGGTCAGTCTGCAAAACCCTGGACCATTGTTAGGTATAGGCTCAGTATATCACATACAGTTCAACACACACCTCTGCACCTGTTGTATACTATGCTCATACCCTATATACGCCTTCTACATTTTTAAGGCAAGCATATGTAGCATAGTATAATTCACAGGTGACATATGAATAATTACAACATCCCAGGTAGCTGGCCTAGCAGTGTCACACTCAATATTGGACAACAGACACTCTAGTAGTCATACATGAGCTGACCTTTGCTGGGGTGACTCAGAGGCCAGACATGGGATTCATGTCACTGCAGACAGGGCAAGCAGGAATGGCCATAGGTGCCAGAGAGCATGTGAATCCAGTAGGTCATTTTGCGACCTAGTGTTTAATGTTCTATTTGACATTATTGCATCCCCTTCTGCATTCCATTACAAGCTTACATGATTGACATACCTGTTATAGTGTTGAACAGTTTCCTCAGAATCATGCAAATAGTTAGGTTTGTGTAGTCGCATTCTCTCTTTGTGTAGATGGGTTCAGACTTCTGTTGCATAGCCAGCAGCTTGCTTTTTATAGGTAATGCTCATGAGCAGGTGATGGCCTGTGCACCAATTGGTGTCTCCCACTTGCTGCTTGTATTCAGGGCAGCTGTGTTGTCTTTCCATTAGCCAGAGCCATAGCAACACAGTGATATAGTTAAGTCCTTCATGTAGGCCTTCCCCCTTTTCCTTGCCTGTGTGGAGGACATTATGGAGGGGTGGGGGCTACAGCTTCACAGACAGTAGGTGGAAATACCTCTCAGGACAAGACATGTGGAGACAGACCAACAACATGGGGGGACAAAGTTCCAAAACTGGGTACAGATTGTAAGTAAGCATTGCTGTTATACACATAGAGGATTGCTAGATTAACAGGGTTTGTCTGGAAATGCATTTTTTGCATGACTTGGTGTCTGACAGTGATACATCTCTGACATACCTCTCAACTATCCAGATGTCAACAGACTGCCCAGAGGTCTGCCTGTTATGTTTGGTCTGTTTCTCAAACAACTTCTGTTTTTGTGAAATCAGTAGGATAATGTGAGGGTTGTAATCAGTAAATGTTGACAACCGTTAGTATTTCAGACATCATACCTTTCAGGGATGTTATGTTACAACAAACCCTGCAACACCAGTAACTGTTTCAGTTTGTGACACCATTATGTAAGATATGTCCCTTCTTCCAGCCCCCTGTCCCCCAAGTATGTCATGCTTTTTCCAGATGTCTTGCAGTAAGAGGTTCAGAGGTATGGTATATCGTTATTTATTGACTGCACTTCTGGTATCATCCCAGTGACTTAGCAGACTCCTGGAAGTGGTATGCGGTAGTGGCCATAAATATGGCCCCACACCCTGGAAATTCTCTGGAAATCTGTACAGTTGAGAGTTATGTAGGTCTAGCCATTGTTAAAAGACTGCCAAGATTGTGTAGCAGTGTTGTGTGTAAATGTTTGTTGGGCTGAGTAGGGAGAGTAGCAGATGTGAGTGTCATAAATCCTTTTCTATCTGACTGTGCATGCTGCTACAGTTGCTGGTGGTCTATCAGGTGTATATGTTTGTAGGGGAAGACTGGGGAATGTTCTGTAACACCACAGGATTCTCAGTAGACTGTGACTAGGGCCAGTATATGTCTGTGTAGTATGTGACTGGCAATCAGGACATGTTTGTTCAAACAGTCGTTCTACTCTAGAGTTCATTTGGGGATAGTGGTATGTTGCTGTGACTGTGGTGCAAATGGTTGTGGGTGGACATTTTTGCACAAGTTTCTGTTTTTTCCTACAGTTCCATCCCTGTAGTGCATGATATATGTGGAACTACATGGGTCATTTCCAAGAGATGATTTGGGGTAGTGTCATGTGTGTCTTACTGTGGTTCAGAAAGAGCTGGGTGAAGTGGTTGACAGCTTTCACTGGTTTTTCTCTTCTGTTACATGACTGCAGTCATACCTCTCTACTGTCCAGATATCTAGACACTGTCCAGATGCATGGCTCATATGCCTGGTCTGTTCCCCGTAACAGTTGTAGGTTTCTGACAAATCACTGTGATGATGTGAACATTGACATCAGTAAATAATGACATTCATTTGTGTTTCAGACTTGGAATCTATCGGGAATTATATGTCAAATCAAACCATGCTACTCTAGCAGACTTCTATGCGTATAACAGCCATATTTCAAAAATGTCACTATTGTTTGCCCTTTATCCCCCCACTTTGTCAGGTTTTTTGCAGATGTCTTGCAGTAAGAGGTTGGTTATCTATCTATGTATATATATATATATATATATATATATATATATATATATGTATATATATATATATATATATATATATATATATATATATATATATATATATATATATATATATACTCCTCACAGCAAGGTCCAGCTTATAACAAATCTAGGTGAATAAAAATAAGTCATACAACTTTTTAAACTTATTTTAATAAGAAAATAAAGGCAGAATATGTAAACAGAGGTTTTCTTACAATGCTATAGGAACAAGCAATCCAAACACATAACACTTTCGCACCCAGGTATCATCAGTGTGATAGTATAACCATATCTTACTTGAATTTATATTCCCTGCAATTTTAAAGTCACACTCCCAATTAATTAACCATTGTCAAGCAAAAATACATAAAGTGGCTTACAATAACCAAAGACCATATGTATATACATCCATATATGAATATATATATATATAAATATATATATATATATATATATATATATATATATATACATATATATATATATATATATATATATATATATATATACACATACATATACATCTAAATACATACACACACACACACACACATATATATATATATATATATATATATATATATGCCTGTGTGTGTGTGTGTGTGTGTGTGTGTGTGTGTGTGTGTGTGTGTGTGTGCATGTATATATATATATATATATATATATATATATATATATATATATTTTTTTTTTTTTTTTTCCAAGAAAATACACATACATATTCACAGGTCATAAAAATGCATGTACATACACATACAACATATTATCCGGATGATGCATCAATAGATGAATAAACCATATGTCGAACATCAAGACCCATACCAACACCCAATGCATTAATTAAAACATACTCATTTAAACCCGGCTTATAGGTAGCCCCTAAACTGACTATCCATAATTTCTCTTTCTTATTCAGAATTCTATGCTTTTCACTCTTAGGTACATCTCTGCCACAGACTACATCTATCCCAATAAAAATAAAATGAGCACAGATATGTTCTAATTTATGTTTTTATAGTGCACTTCTTTATCTCTTGCAGTTTATGTCACTAAGATGTACCACTATATGGCTCTTAAAGGCTCTAGAGGTTTGGCCTATGTAAAAATCCCCACATGGGCAGACCAACATATACACTACACAATCAGTCTGGCAGGTAATAAGAAATCTGCCATAAACCTTAGAGGTATCAATAGAAGTAAAAGATCTAGATTTAAATATAACCTTGCAGCAGACAGGGGCAATATATGACACATGAGGGGGTAAACACCTTGGACTGGGAGTGTGGTTGGGAATCAGAGGCCCATGAGCCCCAAATGGTTTCAGTAGGACTGAGGTCCCCACCCATGGCAGTTACCACTTCATCTTCACAGCCCCAAAGGTGGCTGTGCTGGGGCTGGCTGCCCCTCAAGGTGTGACAGGCTGCCTTCCATCTGGCACAGCGTCCCACCCAACTCAGAGCAGATGACGCTGCGCACCATAACCCAGAACATTCTGCGGGTGATGGGCTCCACTCTGCACGTGTGCCTTGGGGAGGATGGGGCCTGTTCCTTGAGGCAGTTCTACCCAAAGGTGGTGCAGGACTAGCAGAGGAGGATGTTCCGGGTTGGGTCCCAAACATTCTGGTGCCTAGTGCCATGGCCAGATGGGGTAGGACAGGAAGATCCACTGGGATCTGCCTTCCAAAATGTGCTATGATGTTGTGGTTTTCTCAGATATATTGGTTAGTCATGAACAACATATGCAAAATTAGTTATAACAGCATGCATGGATTCCCCATTAACCCAAACCAACAGATATCAATAGTTGCATAGCGAACAGAACATATGCATAAATGGAACAACATTAAGCATTTTAACAGCATGCAAGTTACATTGATGGCAACAGGCCACCAATAATGGTATTTGAACAAGGTATGTTAATATGCAACCAATGAAATATATGAACAATAATGGAGCATATGTCCCAACAATAGGTTTTGAGAACAACATACCCAAAGTATATGAATAATAATTATTGATGCAGATGATGGGTGGGGGAAGAGAATACAAAGTCCATTAACAACTGTTTCAGCTTCTGTTTTCACAACAGTACTGATCAATACTCTACAGGTCTGCCCTCACTTTACATCCACCTATGGGCTATAGCTTCTGTGGCACATACATACCTGTTAGACGGTCAACCTGTAATGGTATGGGGCAGACTGGATGAACTGTGGCTACTTTACTAGAGGGGGCTTTTACATGTCCAGGGTTACATACTTGCCAATAAGAGGTACCCTGCAATAATGTTGTGTGAGTCTGCTAGTAGCATAGTTCACCTGGATTCCTATCTGTATCCAAGGTAATTGGAAGCAGTTTCACTAGCCCTGACATTGTGACACTTGAGAGACATGTATCTGGAAGAGGGCATGGTGTCTGTATCTATCCTGCTTTAATTTGCAGGGACGGGGTTGTACAGTGGGACAGTTGTACATGGTGTATTGTTATATCCTTCAAACAGCAAATGCAAACATTTCATTACCTGTAAGACCTGTGGAGAAAATATCAGCTACCACTATCTGACTGTTTCTACAAATATTCGAGATTTCATGAGTGTATATATGCACATATCTCAGTACTACTTCCTGGATTCGAACCATGTTTGAATGTGCTCAAATGAACTACAATGCTGTTTCTCATCACACTGGGCTACTGCGGAACTGCTGTCTCTTGTTTGACTGTTTTCTGCCTAATACTGTGTGGGTTAGACAGTCTGACCTTGTAATCCTGAGATTCCTATATGACAGTTACTGTACTATGTAGTAATCCTTTGAAATTATACGATCGGGAAAACAAAGGTTAACACTAGACATTGCAGCAGGGGGGACACACTATAATAGATTTTACATTAGTATTCAAGGTTCAGATCTTAGTGCATAACATGTCATATTTCATGTATATCTTGATCTACAGCTCCACAAGCTACTGTTTTGCATACTAGTTGATTCTCAGAACAACCTCTGTTAATTCATGCTGTCAAAGCCATATTTTCTGTGCAGAACATGTGCACATTCTATTTCTACAACAACATACTGCAATAAACACATCAGTTGGTGGTTTAGGTTTTTATTGTAGTTATATGACACAGTGCTCTACTACTGTATATGCTGTAGAGGACTATTAGTCTGGAAAACTTTTCGTTAATCATTACGCACAGAACACAGTAAACAATTTACTCCTTCTTATTGATTTCACTATATACTGAATGGTAGATTTGTACTCACCAGCCTGTCAGCGCATCCTTGTTAGTCTGTCAGCATGGGCCTCAATGTTCATAGCCCTGTCTTCTGCAGTTGTAAGGGTGAGAAACAAACATTATGCATACATGTGCATCACATACTCAGGCTAGAATTTGGTAGAGCTATATCTGGAATACTTATAAACAGCTGGAGCATGCTGATCCCAAACATCTTGGATCCATTGGGCCAAGAGATCTCCCTTCCTATGATTTAGGGCAACATAATGATGCTGTACCTGCTCACCAGTTCAAGGGATTCTAGTGGCACTGGTGAGGTCACATGCCAGATGGTTAGATGGTTCCAGGCCTCCATTTTGTACTGAAAGCCCTGCTACTGGCCCTGCAGCAGTCTGTTATCATGGTGTTCTATGAGGAGTCCAGCCATGACCCTGGACTCCAGGATGCCCCAGTGCTGTGCCCAAAAGTGCGCTCCCTCTCCAGTGCCAGACATGTTCCTGCAGAGATCAAACTACAACAGGTTATGGCTGTATTCCCAGCTAAATGGTTTAAATAAGGTCATGTTCCCACCCTTTGCCATCATCGGACCATTTTGAAACTGCTGAGCACAGCTTAGCAATTCACAAACCTGCTAAGCTGGGTTAAATAGTGCTTAAAGTGGTAATTGCTGAGCCTTGCTTAACAGTGTGCAAATCTATTTAGCTGAGCTGACTATTGCTTAGCATTCACATTTAAGCAATGCTTACACCAATCAAGCATAGCTGAGGACTGCTAACCATTTCAATACAATATCAGGATAATGACTTCATTAATCATTACTGACATATTAGTAAGTGCATATGATTTACTTTAAATGAAGTCCCTCTATGTGCTTTCATTACATTACCATGGGGTGTGACTATACCTTATGGGACACTTGTATATACATGGGTAATTTCATATGCTATATGCACTGACACTTACATTTTAGACCAGCTACACTACTCTTGTTGACAAATATCAATTACTACATAATTTAAAATTAAAATAATCATTTTAATACTGCTTTCCCATGTAAACATAAAGTGCCTGTCTTGGCACTCGAACAATGAAAGACTGGCTGCAAAGCCAGGACACTAACCACTATGCTATCTCAGCACAAGAAATTTGGCTGTATATTTTTATTTATCTCCTATAGGATGTTTAAGCAATGGAGAGCAGAAGGCCATAATGCGCACACCTGTTCAGCTACACTTAAACATACCTTCGAATGGAAAAAAAATAAAGAAATTAATAAACCCACTTTATTTACATGTATCTGTACTCCTTGTCAGTCACAGTATGGGAAATTTTAAAGGGACACCTAGTGGCAGGTTTTAATTATTGCTCTTACAAACTTAGGAAGTGTGACTGTGGTTGTTTAGCACATCATTGGCAAATCACTCGGGGTTCAAGTCAGAACATACTGACAGACATTTGGGTTTCAGATTTCATACCCTTCAGGAAATCCATGCTAATGCAAACCTTTTATTCTATCAACTTTCTGGGTTTGTAAGTGCAATATTTACAAAATGTCCCTATATTTGTGCCTTTGTCCCCCCATTATTTATGGCTTTGTACAGTTTTCTTGCTCTAGGAGGTTGAGAGATATGTGAGGCAGGCATCTCGACATTCTACAGAAACCTGTCCAGTTGAGGGCTATGGCCATACAGCACTTTTACAATGGCAGACATGTAGGTTTCAGTCTTCATAACCTTCAGGAAGTCCATGCTACTGCAAACCTTTTATTCTTGCAACTTTCCAGGTTTGTTAGTGCAATATTTAAAAAGTGTCCCTATTTCTGTGCCTTTGACCCCCCATTATTTATGGCTTTGTACAGCTTTCTTATTCTAGAAGGTTGAGAGGTATGTGAGGCAGGAATCTGAGCATTCTGCAGAAACCTGTACAGTTGAGGGCTATGGCCATAAGGCACTTTTAGTCTAGCAGATATTTGGGTTTCAGTCCTCATACCATTCAGGAAGTCTGTGCTACTGCAAACCTTTTATTATAGCAACTTTCTGGGTTTGTAAGTGCAATATTTAAAAAGTGTCCTTATTTTTGTGCCTTTGTCCCCCTGTTATTTATGGCTTTGTACAGCTTTTCTGCTCTAGGAGGTTGAGAGTTATGTGAGGCAGGCATCTGAGCATTCTGTGGAAACTTGTGCAGTGGAGGGGTGTGGCCATAGGGCACTTGTACAATGGCAGAGATTTGGGTTTCAGTCTTCATACCTTTCAGTACGTCCGTGCGAATGCAAACCTTTTATTCTAGCAACTTTCCGGGTTTGTAAGTGCAATATTTAAAAAATGTCCCTATTTTTGTGCCTTTGTCCCCCCATTATTTATGACTTTCTACAACTTTCTTGCTCTAGGAGGTTGAGAGGTATGTGAGGCAGCATCAGGGCATTCTGCAGAAACTTGTAAAGTAGAGAGGTATGGCCATATGGCACTTTTACAATGCAGGGTGTATGTGACAGAACCTGTCACACACCCCCTGCACTGCTTTCTTACTCCCCTATCAATTTCAGTGTCCACAGACACTGAAATACTCATTTTATTTTATTTTATTGTCCATGGACACTGAACTGTTTTTAAAATGTTATACCAAAAATGCAAGAAATGGTAACGAACGTAAACTGTAAGCAAAATAACAAAAAACAAATGTAGAATAGTAACGAAAACAATCCAAAACACTTTATTCACCATAACAAAAAAAAATGTTGGTTAAGTGCTTTCATCACAAAGTGACATAATCAGAACCAAGAACAGTAAAAAGGAAATCCTTTTATGTATAAAAGAGGTACCAAACAAGTGCTAACCCCCTCATCAAATTAAAGAGAAAACATCCACAAGACTGCTGATGCAACATTCTACATGCATGAAGGAATACATGCAGCACCAAAATGATTCATTTATGAACATTGGTGAACAAATCTCTGTTTTGGAAAATAAATTATTCTTTTTTAAAATGCTCCAATTAGATAACGGATTCCTGTCAGAAAGCATCATAAAGTAACAGGTGCCCAAGGGACTAGATCTATGGAAATGTCCACAGGGTGTTGAGCGAAATTCACCCTTTCATTTGGAGTTGGCTGAGTTGTTTGATAGGACTGGACTTGAGTTGGCTCATTTTCTCATTTAAGACATTGAGAGGCAAATGGCCACTTTGATGGAAACTATTTCAAAAATCACTGACTCCATTGTGAATGATTTGGAATTCTCTAGGCACCGTGACCACTACAATAAGGTTTTTTTGACTGTGGAAGGTAAACCTATTCAGTCTAAAGTCAGAAAAGACCGTAAGTTGATCCATGATGAGAAAGATTATAAAAACCACACTGTCTGTCTTGTGCCCACTGGTGAGTTTAACTCAGAGAACACCGAGGTTGTATCACATAACTTCAATGCTGCTGGTGAGGCTGATGGGAGCAACAATGTCGAGGGTGCAGCTGAGGATTGAGGTTGATGAACGAGGGGAAGACACTGGTACAGAATCAACAGTTCGATGGAGGCTCCAACTGTCACCCCAAGAAGAAGAATTCATACAGGAAGAATTCATGGAGGATTCGCTAATGGTCCTTGAGGACGATATCTTGCATCATTGTGTCTCCAGATTACCAAGGCTGGACACACATACTGTTTCAGTTACATCTTTTTTTGATTTTGCTATGTATAACTATAGTAATCTGGTTGTGGGGGATGAACATCATAAAGTTTTTTTTGAAAGGGTTTAACTTTATACCAGCTAGTAAAGCCTCCATCGAGGATACCACTGTTGGCCTCAAAATCTTTACTAGAAAATTGGATCTTGGGTTAATTAAGGAGGATCATGTATCTTACCAGCATCCTGCTACTGTTTCAAAGAAAAAGAGTGTGAGTGATACCTCCCTGCACACTGCTCTGGGTGTCTTTGAAAAGATGTGTGAGAGAGATATTTAACAGGCGTTGTCCTCTGAGCAAGGGGGATAAAAGAGAAAATAAAATAAAACATTCTATAATATGATACCTAATGAAAGGGCACTCCTTAATGAATTTATTAAGGACAGGAGCATTAGGTGTATGAAACCAGACAAAGGAAGGGGGTTCTGGTTATTATGGACACTCACAGCTACGCTGGGAGATTATATAAATTACTGAATGACCTCAATATATACATTGTTGTTTCAGTCAACAAAATCAACATTGCCCATCGAGCTATTAGGATAGCTTTGGATGAACTGTTGGCACTTGATTGTATTATGCAGAATTTTTACAATTATTTGATGGTTGAGTATCCAGTTATTCCCAAGATTTTTGGAATTCTGAAGATTCATTCTTCCTTGGATGATCCACCTCTATGTCCCATCATTTCAGCTTGTGGCTCAATAACTGAGCCCCTGGCCAAATTCATTGATCACTAACCCAAGAAGATCTTGTCTCCCTTTCCACAGATTGTTAAGGATTCCTGGGATCTTACTGACAAATTAAGCGGAGTTGATTCTAGGGGTACTATTTTGCTTGCAAAATGTGACATCAAAAGATTGTTCACAGTCATCTCACAAGATGTGGGATTGGATTGGCTTGGTCAGGTGGTCACTAGATATGGTGGATTCGATCATTAGGGGGTGCATTTGGTCACTGAATTGAAGGAAAGTGTACTTGGCAACAACTTTCTATCATTCGATGGTGAGTTTTTCAAACAAATATCAGGTGTGGCCATGGGTGCATTCTGTGCCCCCCTCTTTGCCAACATTGTTCTGCTAAGTTGGAAACTGGACTAAGTCTTCAAAGGCCTTGAATTTGAGAAATGTAGGGGCTATTTTCAGGTTTTTGGATGATTTGTTGATAATATGGGATGGTTCCCGTCAGGAATTCATCTAAATTGTGGAGGTCTTGGCTACCAGTACGTTGTTTCTTGAGTTTACGCACACTGTTGGTGAAGACAGTATTCACTATCTGGACATACAGATTACAAAACTTTCTGCTGGAGGTTTTGGAACAGAAATATATTGAAAACCTACTTTCTGCAATGCTTTTCTGTCTTTCAAAAGTTGCCACCCTTTTCATCAAAAGAAGGGGGTATTCGAGTCAACTTATTAGAATTCCTAAGTTGACATCAGATGATGGTGCTTGCTTGAAGCAGTTTGATCTTTTAAAGAGTATGTTCCTTAAAAGGATATTAACAGGAGTTTTTGAATAAATTGCAAGACAAAATTTGGGCTCTTAGGGGTGACCGATATCCTCCTATTTTTCTTTCTGGCTTGGTGCATTTACAGGAAGGTACCAGTACATCAGATAACCAACACAGCATGGTTCTACATTATTCGCTTGATACTGGTGATAGTCAGATGATTGTACAGAGGAACTAGTACCTACTTTCTAGTAACGTGGATATCAACAAGAATTTTGCTGCTGCTTCATTTACTTGTAAAAACAAGAGGAACATAAAGTCATTACTGGAAATGCAGGTGGCTGGGGGAATTGGTCCGTCCATTACAAGGAAATGCGGACCTTGTAACCAATGTCCCTTTATTTGTTTAAGCCTAAGTGACACGTGGCTCTTCAGGTTGGCAATTAGTTGTCATGGGGGCAAGTTTAACTGTGATTCTGAAAGCGTAGTTTATTTTGATCTGTGTGACTCATGCATGGCTTTTTATATTGGTAAGACTGTGAATTCCCTCAATAAAAGAATTTACCAACATGACTACAGTATTCAGTAAAATGACAACAAAAGTGCCCTGGGTAGACATGCTGGGCTGTGTGCTGGTTTAGACAGTTTAAATTTTTGTTTTTTGAGTAAGTCAAGATTGTCGTTTTTCCTGTTGACTGGCAGAATTTTTTACTGCAGAGGGAAATGTTTTGGCAGTTACATATTAATGCCTGCAGTTTTCCGTGTTTGAATAACACTATTTCCATTTCTAGTGAGCTTAAAAGAAGGGATAATATTCGTTAAAACATTATTTTATTATTGTGACATTTTACATTCTGTATTTTATTTTATTTAGTACATTTCTTTTTCTTAACTGCATTTTCTTAATTGTAGAATGTTGCATCGGCAGTTTTGTGGATGTTTTCTCTTTAATTTGAGGAGGGGTTTAGCAATTGTTTGGTGCCTCTTTTATACATAAAAGGATTTCCTTTTTACTGTTCTTGGTTCTAAAGATGTCACTTTGTTCATAGGTTCATAGGTTGTTACTAGGCTATCAGCCCTAGGGCCTATACAAGCCTAGCCATAATAATTCCCTGCATATTTTTTCCCACAATATTTACTTCTCTGGACCCCTATCTAGCAGGGCAACTGACATGATCCCCAGGGTGAATTTTCTATCTCCCATCCAATCATCAAGGTTTCTTTTGAAGAGCACCAAGGAGGCACTCTGCTTGACATGTATGAGCAGTCTATTCCAGAGTATGGGGAGACTCTGGGTCAGGAACCTATCCCTCCAGCATGTTTTTTTCATTGTGATGACAAGGTTTAGATCCCTGGAGCATGTGGTTCTGAGAGATTGGGATTTCTTTAAGTGGAGCATGTCCAACAGCTCAGGGTTCAATGTGGCCTTGTATGTTAAGCAGAGATCGCCTCTGAGTAGATGATATGCCACAGAGTATAGCTGGAGTTTTTTTAGACGGTCAGTATAAAGCATCTGCTTTAGGCCTGTGATTATTTTAGTGAGGTATTTCTGAGGACTTTCCAGCTGTTGCAGATGTCTTATGAGGTACATACCCAAATGAGGCATTGTACTCTATAATGGGTCTAATGAGGGATCGGTACAGTGGGACAATGACCTCCTTTTTTCTGGATGAAAAGCCCTTAGTGATGAGGTGTACCACATAGAAGGATTTCCTCACTGTTGTGGTGATGTGGTTATTGAAGGTGAGACCACTGTCCACCCATGTCCCTAAGCCTCTCATCACACTTCTGGTGTTTAGTTTACTGCCACCTATGTGATAATTCATGGGTACATGTTTTTTCCCAAAGGGGATACCTTTACATTTCTTGGCATTAAGCTTGAGCCCATGGCCCTGG
This sequence comes from Protopterus annectens, assembly GCF_019279795.1. Taxonomy (NCBI): domain Eukaryota; kingdom Metazoa; phylum Chordata; order Ceratodontiformes; family Protopteridae; genus Protopterus; species Protopterus annectens. The sequence continues at coordinate 680,651,127 of NC_056731.1, forward strand.
CACCAACCATTTGTTTCTGTAAGGCACTTTTGTAGAATATCCACATCATTTGGGGATTCAATAATGGCTCCCAGTTTACAGCCATCTGCGAACTTTGTTAGCCAGAGACACTTAGTCTTGGCCTGTACTTCAGAGAAGTAGATGCCAAACAAGAGCGGTCCCAGAACTGAAGCCTGAGGTACTCCACTTGTCACTTGTCTGGAGCTGGATTTGTAGTCGGTTACTTTTACAGTCTGGGTTTTGTCAGCAAGCCAGTTGGCAACCCATTGATTGATGTAGGGATTTATGCCCAGCTTAGTGAGTTTATCTATGATTCCAAAGTGGGGGATGGTGTCAAAGGCCTTGGCAAGGTCCAGATAGGCTGTGTGGACCACCTTACCTCATCCACAGCTCTGGAGACTGATTCGAAGAAGTCAATCAGGTTCAGGAGACAAGATCGGCCCTTCATGAATCCAAACTGGGTGGGGTCCAGTGTTTTAAGGTTGCCAATGTCTTTGTTTATGAGTTCCATGATAATGCGTTCCATGCCTTTGCAGATCATGCTCATCAAACTAATGGGATGGTAGTTCCCAGGATCCAAAGTGGATTCCTCCTTGTGGAGTGGGATAACTGTAGCTGTGCGCCACTCAGTGGGCACGAAGCCTGAGGTGAGGCTATGATTAAACATGACACTTAGGTGAGGTGTCAGTTCATTTTGTAGTTCATGTAGTACACAGCCCGGGATGTCATCTGGTCCCATGGATGCTGTATTCTTAGCTTTGGAGAGTGCAGTTTCTACCTGTGTGGCCATGATTACCGGAATTTGGCAATCTTTTGGTATTGAGATGTGCCCTTTAGGGGGTGAGAGGGGGGTGAAGTTTGCACAAAATCGATTTGCCAGGATATTGGCAATATCCTTGGGATCAGTATATTTAATGCCATTCTGTTGTAGCTCAGAGCATATCTGAGCATTGCCATTTAGATTATTGACATAACTATAGAATACCTTGTGGCTGTCTTTGGAATTATTGGCAATTTTATTTTCGGAACAAGCTTTGGAGGATTTTATGAGGGATCTCAGCTTCTTACTGAGGCTAATAAGAGAATTTTTTGTATCCTGGGATTTTCCTCTTTTCTGCAACAGTTTCTTTCTTCTGTTGTATAGTTTGTTTAAGGCAGGGAACCACCAGATTGGCTTCTTTTTTTTGGAGGAGAGCATCTTGGTTCTATTTGGGATGGCATGATTCATGCACAAGTGGATGTGCTCGTACAGTGCCTTAGTGTAGGATTCAGCAGTCAAACTTTCAGCTCCCATCTGCATGGGTATCATGAAGTTTGTCACTTCTGACTTGAGTAGCATGAAGTTGGCTTTGGAGAAGGTTTTTACAGAGGTTTCCTTACTGGGGGGTGGAGGTGGGATGTGGATGTCAAGGGTGATTTGCTTATGGTCAGACCTAACCAATGAGGGGGTGACCACTGGTGTGGAGCATCTATCTCCCATGTTGGTAATGACCAGGTCTAGGATATTGGATCCCCTGGTGGGACAATGGATTAGTTGATCCAGGGAATTGGAATTTATGAATTCCAAGAACCGTTGGGAAAAGGTGTTGGTACCCGAGAAGTTTTCCCAGTTAATGGCAGGGTAGTTGAAATCACCTAGTATTAGGGTCGTTGGTTGTATCTTAATATTGTCCAGTATGTTTAGAATGGTGTAGTGAGCATCTTGGGGCATGGTGGGGATCTGTAGCAAGCTACAATTTGGATTGCAGTCTTACCTAGTGTTAGATGCACCTGGAGAATTTCAGATGCATTGTGTTGGGCAACTAGCTTGGAGGTGTGAATATCCTTGGTAAATATGGACACTCCTCCACCTTTAGTGTTTCGGTCTTGGTTTGGTGGCCGAATAGTGTGGTCAGAGTTGTAGCCTGTTATTGCAGGGGTGCTCTCTGGAGTCTTGAACGAGGTCTCAGTTACTGCACAGATATTGATGTTCTCCATTTTTAGGAGTGCTTTGACAGAGTGCATTTTGAGGTTTAGACTTCTAGCATTGAGTAACATTACCTTCAGATTTTGCATGCTTGTATCTGTTACGGTGGTGGTTTTGTCCTTTGAACATTGCCTAAAAAAGGCACTATAGGGGTGGCGAGAGCTTTAGCCAGTAACCTGAATCCCAGGGGTGACAGGTGCAGACCGTCTCTGGCTAAGCGTCATGGTTTTTCGATTATGTCATCCCAGGCAGACAGATACTGGATCCCCTTTGAATGACACCAGAAACTTAGCCAATTGTTGAAGTCAATCATTTTGTCCTTATACTGAGGTATCATTCTGGACGAAGGCAGGATGCTACTAATGGGTAGGATCATACTTGCCTGGGCCACATGAGCTGAGAGCTCTTCCATGTCTTTTTTCATGTAGTCCAGGGAGGTACGTCTCAAGTCATTCACACCAACATGGACAATGACAGAGTAGTATTTGTACTTGTTGTGGAGTGACTTGAGTGTGTGGGTTATGTGGCGGATCCTGGCACCCAACAGGCAACTGACTGTAATTTTCTCCTTGTTCAGCCTGGTGAGTGGGACATCAGTGTTCCTGACTATAAGGAAAGTACTTAACCAACAGTTTTTTTTTTTTGTGCTATATTGAATAAAGTGTTTTGGATTGTTATTTGGACTATTCTACGATTTTTTGTTATTTTGCTTTTTAAAAGTGCTGTACGGCACTTTCTTAATGCAGGGGGCATGTAAGATGTGTGTGCACTACTTAAACATGCCCCCTGCACTCAGTAGTGTTTGTGTCAATTTAGCAGTAGAAGCAGCATGCCTTCATGAATATGCAAGGTGCTGCTGTTAAAGCTACGGCTACATGGACACAATTCACTCCATGCAGGAATACCACTATTCCAGCATGGAGTTTATTGAATCCAGGGGATGTTCTTCATCATCCTACTGCAACATTGTTTTTCAGGGCCTTGATCGATGCTCTTGCAATGCTCTAAAGAGGCCAGGTTGTGTGACTCATTGCATTATAAATAATGCATGCGGATGTTACAGACAGAGGCTCTTTTTCTTCTAAATCTTAATGATACATTTTAGATGATTTATACAGCATTATTGCATGTACACACACACACACACACACACACACACACACACATGCACACACACACACACACACACACACACACACAGATATATATTTACATATATATATATATATATATATATATATATATATGTATATATATATATATATATATATATATATATATATATATATATATATATATATATATATATATATATATATATATATATATATATATATATATATATATATATATATATATATATATATATATATATATATATATATATATAGAGAGAGAGATATATATATATATATATATATATATATATATATATATATATATATATATATATATATATATATATATATATATATATGAAGAACACAACAGTATATAATACTCCGCGGTGGTGGTGCTGCGGTAGCGTTGTCGCCTCACAGTAAGACGCTGTCCGGTTTGATTCCCAGCTAGACCGTCTTCTGCATGGAGACATGCGTGAATAGGCGTACCTTTGTTGAAGGTTGTGCATCAGGCCTGGCAAGCCGGTGCATAAAAATCAACTGCCAATCATTAGCGGACCGAAGTTCTGCTGTGGCGACCCCTAACCAGGAAAAGCCGAAAGACACAAACAAACAGCAGTATATAATAACAGCATACAGTTTCACAGATAGTTAAAAATCTCAATTTAATGCACAAAAACAATTCAGGAGATAAAAATGCAAAAAAAGAAAAAATATATATGCCTTGCAAAGACATTAATGGTTCCCATCAATGAAAAAAAATGCACAAACACACACATACAAATGCAAATAAACTCTGTCATTAAATAATGAGTATTTATTTCCTGAATCATCAGAGAGATAAGCATAAAGTATATTTCAAATAATGTGAAGAATACCACTGCCTTACTGAGACCTGTCCAGGTCCACAGGACCAACATATCTACATGTGTACCATCAGGGCCTTAACAAGGGAGCTGATGGAGCTGCAGATCCAGGTCCATATTTGAAATAGGACAAAGTTTGAAATAGGACCAGGTCTGAAATAGGCTCTGCTGCTTCTTCTCAGATTAGTCTATTGTTACACTAAACAAACAAGTCCCTTTTAATTTTCATCTCCAGGCCCACAAAGTCCTATAATCTAGTACTGGGTAGCATACCATATAACCTGGTTGATACTTTCACCTAATACCCAGAAAGTAACCTATGAACCCTGCTGAGACCTATGCCTATATCTACAACAAACATATTTAGAACAGTGATACACATCATATGTTTTTTTTTTTCAGTGTCCTTGAATAATACAAAAGTTCACTAAACAAGTCTTCCTGAGACCTACACAAATCTCTACAACAAATACATGTATAACTGGGAAAGACATTGCTCAATATTCTTGAAAGAGTACTAAAAAGGTCACTGAGCAAGTCTTACTGAAACGTGTACAGATATGTGCAATGAACATATGTATTTCTAGGTCCTATACTCCATAACAGCGTCAATGTCTTTTGAAAGAATACTAAAATGGACACTTTGAAAGATGTACAGAGACGTGCACAGATCTCTACAGCATATTTATTCCTGGGATGCGCATCATGTAACTTGATCAGCATTCTTGAAATAATACTAAGAAGGTTAATGAAAATTCTTTCCTGAGACCAGCACAGATCTCTACTTCAAATATAGCTGTATCTGAAACCCATGTGACAAAACTTCATCAGTGCCCTTCAAATAATATCAAGATGGCTACAGTACAAGTTCTACTGAGACCCGAACTGACCTCTGCAGCAAGTATATCTATGGCTCCCTATCGAAATGTTGGCACTCAAAATACCTAGTGCGGATGCTGATAAACTAAAAAAAAATTGAAAATCCAGGAGAAGAGCTAATATGGAACATTGCTCATCTCCTTTTATCTTCCTTTTAGCAGTGATCACTATACCTTGGAAAAAAGGGTATATTTCTGGAAGTGGCCATCTTGGACTTAATAAATGTGAGTCTATTTTTTTAGCCATTCAGGCTCTGTGTTTTCGGACTCACTCTAGCGGGTTCTGACATTTCAAATGGTTATCCTTATGTATGCGTGGGACTCACACTGCACAATTTTATTTTAGGAAGCCTAGCTAGTCAGCATCTGTTAATGCCAGCAAAGCACCTCAGCTCTCTTATAAGTTCTGGCACTATCTGGGTCATAGAACACTTCCATTTCTGCTTGGTCTTTTTAATTCACTAATCACCACATACAATCTTGACCTTCAAGATCTGTACCTTTAGATACCATGCACTAGGTCTACTTTGGGTTGGGAATTCTATCCATTGAGTGAGAGACTGACAGATGTCATTCTTAAAGCTATCAGCCCTCATACTATCACACCCTTGTGTCACCTCCCCCTTACCTTTAAATCATATCTTTAAGGTCACAAATGCCCCTATATTTTGTGTCCTGACACAAGAGAGTAATGAAGTCATCATTATGCCTAGGTAAGGTGATTGAAATATTGCATTTCTTTGCATGCTTTAGTTATTTTTTTACTATGCAACATGCAAGCTGGGCTCATGTGTCACATACTGACCAATTATAGCATACGCACTTATGATGTCTGCCTAAGAAGAGTATTGCTTGCTTGATTTTACCTCATATCAAGTGCAAATGGTAACATATCTTATTTAAGTACTTAAGTATTCCTCAAAAATACTATAATGTCTGTCAATATTAATCTTACTTCATGTGCCTGTTCTATTGTTTTACACTGTTAAACACAGACATGAAATAATCTTTGACTCTTGCATTCCTGTCTTCATGTAGAGATGTCCATGTGTGTTTGGGCTAAATACTATTTAGTCATTCAAGGTACATTAACATATGTTGACAGTAAATCAGGATTACTTCCATAACAGCAACTGATTGCCATATGTTTACCTTATATATTAATCACTCCAGGAAGAACTACTTCTTTAAATATGGGTTTGTTTCTCAATGCCTGTTGTCCTGTTAGCATAATATTTTGCAATGTCTGGCTTTGTTTGCCAAGTTTTAACAATTTCTGAGTGTTTGTATATGGTTTGCACTGGGCCTGAGCAGTTTGGTTGGGGGAGCACACAGGCTCCTAGCTTCAGAACTGGAAACCAACAAACAGGAAACAGACATTGCTGCTGATGATTTTGATACTACCCAAAATGTTTTATCCACTTATAGACTGTTTCATTCCTAGAGTAAATTACTTAGGAATAGTGCCAAAAACATCTTGATTCCTTTTTTTTCCCCTTTTGTCACCTATGAGATTTTGGGTTAAAAGCTGATGTTTAAGGAGAAAATACAGTAATTAGTGTTCTTCTGTTCCCTGATGTGGGTCAAACCCTGCTTGCCTCAGTTCTTCACATTTTTCTCTTTGGCTGACCTTGGACAATTATTTTCCTCAGATGGTGACAGTGGTGAACATTTTGTTGTATTTATATGCAGAATTAGTGGGACCACAGTCCTAGTAATAATCTTTTTAACTTTTTCCCTAAAGTAAAGACTGTAACCTTATTAAAGGAATGTAAACCAGTCATAGAGAGTGTCTTTATAATTCAGGCTATTTCTTAAAGTCCTCTCTGGAAAAGCTTAAGCATCATTTAATAATGTTGCTTTTGCTTCTATAGCAGCATAACATCCTTAAAACATTATGTGTCTGGGGAAGCCATATTAACTGCCGCAGTGGTGCAGCGGTTAGCGTTGTCACCTCACAGCAAGAGGTTCTGTGGTTCACTTTTTGGCTGGAGCACCTTCTGTGCAGAGTCTGCATGTCCTCCCTGTAGTTGAGTGAGTTTTAAAGACATGCAGGTAGGTGTGTGTGTGTGTGCGTGTGTGCGTGTGTGCGTGTGTGCGTGTGTGCGTGTGTGTGTGTGTGTGTGTGTGTGTGTGTGCTTGTGTGTGCCTCCTGTGAAAGTTGAGCACCGGGCAGGCAACTCAACACCATAAAAACACCACTGCCATTCAGTCTGCAGACCCGTGATCCTCTGTGGTGACCCTTAACCAGGAAAAGCCAAAAGACATTCCCCAGAATTCAGCAAGCTCTGCACTGTGTGCAGGAATAGTGCAAGAGCTGCTGCAGGCAATATGGCTGACGTGCGATCCAGGAACAAGCTCCCTGGATGTGCATGAGTGTTCCTGCACTATTCCTGATGGACACAGCTCCTGTATGCTAATTATCCCATTTGCTGGTAAAAACCATGCAAATGAGGTGAATTAGTGATCCAGGAAGCAGGCAGGCATCCGTGTAGGAATAGTGTAACCTGCAGAAATGTATTTGGCTACTATCTGAATACATTTCTGCAAATTACAAAATGGAGGCAAGACAGCTCAAAATTAAGCATGCATTCAATATAGTAGGCATGCCAATGGCCAAATGGCCAAATATATGGCCGTTGGCATGAGAAATAGTTGCAAAATTATAAAAAAATAACTTTTTTTTGGCCGATTTTGGCCGTTTAAGCGTTGTGCAGCGGTGTTAAATGGGATCGGCCTGAAAATAAAAAAAATGAGAAAAGTCAATGTTAAGATGATTATGCATTTTGCAATTATAGTCAATGGCATGCATAAGACAGCAAGACCATGGGATAGTGATTGCTAAGGGGGAAGGCTGAGTGACAGTTTTGTAACCATGCATTACTCATCAGTTCTATGCAAATGAGAGGAATGATACTGAATCACAGATTTTCCCTCAGTGCTAGCTTGCACCCAACCATGTAGGTGCAGCAAGACCATGGTGTAAGCCTAAGAGCTAGATGACCTCATAAGGGTGTGTGTCATGCTTGCTATAAGATGAATGGAGCTCTGTGGCCCATGTTTATGCTTAGCTAAGCACAGCTAAGGCAGGGTGTGTGTCTAAGGCTGTATTGTCTTATACCAAGAAATGCAGAGTGTTTTCATGTCCAGGGAGGGCCAGCTTCTGCTAAATGGTGTTTACATTGCCTAAACAGGTTTGCGCGGCATGCACCGGGTTGAAAAAAAAAACAGGAAATAGCACCTCTGTTCACATGTGAGCACTGGGTATGTCCGGTGCACCTCGGGGCTTAAACGGGAAGGCAATGGGAAGGGAAAACAGCAGTAGGAAGGCAGTCAAGGAGAACTAGCATAGCTGGCAGGTGAACTGTATCAGAATCAGCAAATTATACAGGCAGCAGCCCAGCCCAGCACACTACTATAAACTAAGCAAACACCTTTCACTCTGTTTTTTCCCACAAACTCTACTCCACCGGTGTACACAGATGGGAAAATTTTACCAGACAAAACTAACAAAATGATAGGGGCTGCTGTCACTTTCATACATCAATATGTGGAAGAGGATGAGGGTGGTGAGGATGAGAAGGCTGATGACCACTCCACAGTGAGGAGAAGGAGAAGAGTGTACAGACCCAGGGTAACCTACCAGGGGCTACATAGGCTGAAGATAGTGGAGCACTATAGGGTGAACAGGGACATCCTACAGCAAATTGTTGAGCTGTGCCGGCCACGCCTGACACACAGAACCAACAGAAGAGAACCCTTCCCAGTGGATACCAAGGTATATGTAGGCTTAAGAATACTAGCCACAGGTACCTTCCAAAGGCCAACTGGGGATATCATGGGGATCTCACAGGCATCAGCATCCAGAGTACTCCACCAGTTCCTGGATGCCATGTCAGCACATGCCAGTGAGCACATATATTTCTTCAACACCCATGAGGCATTGACCAGCAATATGTGTCTCTTCCACCAAATAGCAGAATACCCTGAGGTAGTGGGTGATACAGACTGTACGCACATACACATCAAGGCACCACCTGGTGAGTGGGGTAGGGTCTACATAAACCACAAGGGCTTCTTCTCTAACTGCCAAGTCGTGTGCAATGCCCAGGACATTATAATGAATGTGTGTGCTGGCAGCCCTGGAAACTATCATCACTCCCACATCTGGCATATGACACAGCTGTACCAGAGATTTGCCAATGGGGACATCCCATATGGCCAACTAGTGGGGGGTGCTGGTTACACACTGGAGCCATGGCTGATTACACCCATCAGAAATGCACACACACCCAAACAAGAACTCCATAATAAGGCACACGCACAAACCAGAATCATAATAGAGCATGTGTTTGGGATGCTGAAGTCACGGTTCCAGTGCCTGGACATATTGGGTGGAGCCTTGCAGTGCTCTCCAGCTACATATACACAAATGTTCATTGTATGTACCATGCTATACAATATGATCCTGCAGAAACAGCTGCACCAGGAACAGCATGCGGCAGGGCCACACAGCCCCTCACCATTGCCAAGGCCAGCACAGGCACAGAGTGACTTGGAGGAGGAACAACCTGAGCCTGCTCCTGCAGTCAGAAGGAGGCATGCCAAGTATGCCCAGGCTTTGGCAAAGAGGCAATGCATAGCACACACACTGACATGGTAGGAACCCAGGGAATGACACCTCTCTCTGACTCACACATACAGTAAAAGGGCTGCCAAACATGACACTGCCTGTGCTTTACCATGTAGGGAATGTACTATGTGCATCCGACATAGTCTGCCCTCCAACACCATCCTCAATACTGGCACAACCACAAATAACTCACTCTTCCTATCAATTGCTGAATGGAGTAGTATGTTCTGCTAGTGGTATCTATGGTATGGATGTGAGCATGCAAGTGAATCGGGTGGCTGAATGGGATAGCAGCAAATATTGGACACCTATATGGGCAGCATGAAATCCATAACAAATACTAGTGTCAACAAAGTAAGCAGTACTACACAAGGTGACAAATCCCACTGCAGTAAATGTGGTGGCCCAAATGTCTGTCCATAGGACACACACATGCATGTCAGTGAAGCTCACATACCCAACAACAGCTTCAGACAGCAGGATAGGTGTAGATGACCACACAGAAAGGCTGTGCTAAGGCCTCCAATTGATGGCAATGGAGAACAGCCCCCTCCAGACCTATACAGACAGACTACAACAGGTCAGGCAGTTGGATGTTAGTTCTGAAGGGTAAAATGTCTGAAACTGAAATGTAGGTCAATAAAACCTAAGATCTGTACTCTACTGATATGCCTCTAGTCTGCATGATAGGTCAGAATACAAAACGAAATGGAATCCAGCAAAGTACCTGAAATACCAGTACAGTCATAGCAAATGTTTACAGTTGTCTGGTGTGCCCCCCTGCTCCCCCCCCCCACAATCCTATGTAGAAATGCAATAACATGTATGTGTGGGTTCAATAACAGTGAAGCACAGATTACCTGAGCTGGCCCAATATGCAGGATAGATTGTTGCATGTGTACAATATGCAAGGCTCTGTATGTTAGGTTGTTGTGTGTTGTATGTTGTGTGTGTAGGCATGGAGGGTTGTTTCCTGGTGGCCTATGGCCAGTACTGTTGATGACAGGGCCATGCTTTAACAACTGCAGTGCCAACCACAATGCATCCCAGCAAGACTCAATTCAGCAGTCATGCATATTCATTGTTTGGATGTAATATCTGTCACCATCTGAAAGATGGACATGCCATGAATGTGGGCTCAGACATACACACAGTACACAGATGGAAGTACTTTAGACAGAGTACATAAAATTTAACTGCCAGCTGCACACACCTTTGAAATTGTACATACAGGTTAGCAGCACATTAGTTGTCTGTGTAGTATGGAATACTGATGTAGTCTGGCCAATCACTGGCAGACCACAAAAGGCGCAGTTGTGAAGTAATGAGAGACTGCTGATGTCCCTGCACAAGGCAGCATAAGGAGAATCTCCCAGGTATATCTGTGAGTCAGCTGCAAGAAGCTTCCATATCACACATGCACTCGGCACACCCCTCCATCAGACACAGGTTTATCACAGGTCATATCCCTGCTCTTGTGAATGAGTACAGTATGACCTCCACTTCTGTATGGGAATACCCACAGAATGCAGCATGCTAAAGAGGTGTCCCATGCAGGTGTGTCCCTAGCTGTAAGCAGCACCCTGCCAGCATCCAGAACAATGGATTAATATGGACAGGAACTATGGCCATTAGCACCTCACACACTTAACATTCACCCCAGGGAAATCCAGTGGCTTCCAGCCTAGGACTGTAGGAGTAACAGAATGCACTGGCCTGCTACAGATGGCCTACATCAGTACCAAATGCCCTACAGTCATCTGCCAAAGGCCTGTGCCTCACCTTTACTGCCAATGTATGTTATCTCTTGGGGTGCCATCTAACAACATAACACAGTCCACAGAACACAAATGAAAGGCCATGTTGACAAATCCCAGTAGCATGCCCACCATGCCCTACTGCATGAACTGTGGACCAACCCCTAAATACTGCTGGGATGAAGGGACAACTATAGGGATATGTCCCAGATATTGCTTGCATAATGTTAGGAAGAGAATAGAATAACAGAGGGGCGGTGTAGAAACATGGACGCCATGGAGTATGTGCAGTCTAAAACTCTGATGTGTGCCCATACTACCCCTGCTTTGCAAACCCAGTAATGGGCGGTGACAAACCTGCTTGTAAACCACAATGTGAAGGGGAACTGACCAGATATATGAGCCCTGCCTCTGGGTAACCTGGGTGAATCTGTACAGCTGAGAGGTATGGCCACAGCATGATATATGGCCATTCTGTTACATCGATAGATGTGCAAGCAGAGTTTCTTCAGCCACCACAATGCCAAAGTGCTGCAACATTTACACAGACCCATCAGCAAGTGTCTGCAGCTCCCCCTCCATAATGACATGAGTGTGCTAGAATATGTAGGCTGCAGACCACAATACTGGACACAGCTTCATTCATCTTGTATTCCCCAGGAAATAACTGTGAGCAAATAAGTATATCTGTCAGTAGCTGATGACATAATACATCACAGGGTAAAACAGTACATATGTCTGAATATCTCTGCTAACACAATAGTTACAGTATCCCACTATCCTTTGCCCATTGTGACTCCATATTGTCAACCTATCTACAGATATACTGCAGAAACAGGTTGCTGGCTGTAGGTGTGGAAAACAGAATCCTGCACTGGAGTACAACCTACCTAGAATGGATTCTCACACTCAATACAGAAGGTCATACTGGGAATGCTCCCACACTTAGAGAAACAAAGCCTATGTCTGACAACAAAATACAGAAGATCATATTGGGCATGCTCCTACACTTAGAGAAATGAAGCCCATGTTTGACAAAAACAGTGGACTATACATATCTGTCAGCTGCAGATTTCTGTGCACACACACCGCCCATGTTTGACAAAAACAGTGGACTATACATATCTGTCAGTTGCAGATTTATGTGCACACACACACCATATTGCACACCATTCATGCTTTGTACACACATCAGATAAGAATACACACATTATATGTGTGTTATTTAGCAAGCAAAAGGACATGGCACCCTGTTTCATCCCTACAGTAGGCAAATAAATGCTTATAGTGTTCCTTTTGCTATGCTTCCCACTGGACACCTGCAAGAACTGTACAATCTGCAAATGTAACCCACAAAGGGAATACCAGGCCTTATACACATGCCCTGTAAGGACAGATGCCAGTAACTCCACTGAATACCTGCATCATGCTGTCAATGTAGGTGCAAGCACAACCTCAGTTCCATAGCCAGGTCTCACCAAATGAGGTCAGGAATGCCACATCACAAGACAACAATCTGTCCACACAACATGCACCAAAGACCTCAAGTATACTTCCACATGTCACAGAACATGCATGTGGGACATGTGTAGAGCCCAGACACTGTCCATGCTATGGAATATAGATCACATACATGGCAAGCATTGCACAGCACTGGCCACCCACAATAGTAACTCAGATGAGTGGATGGTGAATACAATATCCACCTGTGGGGGCCAATCCAGGGACTACACCCCTGAGACACACTGGAGACCATTGTCATGTGGCTTGATGCTAAGGTATTCGCTTTGCCTAGCCTTGTACAGCCTTTAAGCACAGTCACCTACTACACACCTGTGAAGCAATGAACCCATGCATCTCAGTACTGGCAAACGTGTGTGTGTGTGTGTGTGTGTGTGTGTGTGTGTGTGTGTGTGTGTGTGTGTGTGTGTGTAGATTAATGATTTTGAAACCATTCACACTCACTACACCTCCCATTGCCCTACTGTAGCACACTTGCTGATGTCAGTCACCTCAAAATAATCCTTTGGCAATGTACCAGCCAGCTAAGCTCTGTGGCATGTGTGATAACTGTATAATACTTTAGTGTAGCAAAATAGTTAGGTCAGAGTTCTAATCCTGCCCCTGCCAACTGTGATAATGTGTGTGATTCCCTGAGAGAGTGTGCGTGTGTATTCCTTGACAACTGTACTTGTATACTGTTTTGTGTACTGTCACATGGACTACACTTCCCTTATCCCTCATTTATCACTGTTGCTGATGTCACTCACCTTCAAAGATACCTTTGGACAGCTTTTCAGCACGTAAGCTCTGTGGTGCGTGCAATGACTGCATAACAATGGAATAGCAAAACATAGTCAGGTAGGGGTTTGAAACCCAGTACTGCTAAGTTTGCATGTGTGGATGTTAGGGTGATTGTGTAATGACAGGATCCATTGCAGTGTGGATTTTGCTACATCATTATATCGAGGAGCTACATGTCCCGTTGTCCGCATTACAAGGCCAACATTTTCCAAACACTGTAGAGATTGTTGTAGACAATCCTCAGCCATAAAAGTGTACAGCCATGTGGAATTACCATGTGACAGTACAGATTAGCACACAATATAGGCAACCATAATAATGCCCAGATACCACTAACCACCCATAGATCATATACAAACACGCTTGGCTCTTGCTCTCCTACTCCCTTCCTTTTTTACTTTGTCTCTGTCTCTCTCTCTCACTCCCTCTCTGGTGGATGTGGAAAAGTACATCTGCTTTTCTTAGGCATCAGCTTGAGTTTTGTAAGTGATACTCATGATCAGCTGATGGCCTGTGCATGAATTGCAGTCCCCCATTTTTAATTGCATGTGGAACAGTTGTGGTATCATTCCTATAGCCAATTGCATGGAAACACAATCCTATAACTAAGCACTTCATGTGGGTGTTGGCCCTTTTCCTTCACTGTGTGCAGGACTTCATGTGGGTGTTTGACAAACAGCATCACAGAGGGTAGTTGGAAATACCTCTTGCAACATACACTGTGGAGACAGGCCAACAAACAGGAGGGGGGTGTTCCAGACATGGGGACAGAATGTAAGTATTGCTCTTCTACATTTGAAGTAATGTTGGTTTAACAGGGTTTGTGTGGATATGGCTGTTCTACATGATTTAAAATCTGGCATGACAGTGTTATGTGGTTGAGGAAACTCTCACCTGTAGGGCTATCTGCAGACTGGCCAGATTTTGGAGACTTACATGTGTTGTGTTATTCACACATTTCCTATCTTTAGAAATGCAGTAGCATACTCTGATGATTGCAGTCAGTACATGGTGACAACCATGTGAGTTACTGACTTCATATCCCTCAGAAGACATATGTCACAACAAACCCTGTTATACCAGTAAACATATGAGTTTATCACAGCAACATGTCAATATTGGCCCTGTGTTTGTGCCTCCAGCCACAACTCCGTCAACCTTTGTACATATGTCTTGCAGTAAGAGATGCATTTGTTCAATACATCATTATTTACTGACATCATTCCTGATAACAAGCCAGTGAGGTATCAGACTGCTAGACATGTTATGTATAGTAGGCCTTATATTTGAGGACAAAACCTGGACATTCTGTTGTAGTGTGTACAGTAGTAAGGTATGTGTACTTATGATGATTGTTGACAGAGTGTGCATTGTGAATATGTAACTTGGCCTGTGTACAGACTGTGGTAGATGTCATTGTTCTTGGTCCTGTTATATCTGATGTTGCATGCTGCTCCAGTGTATGGTACCCTACTGGCATACATGTTTGTTGGGCCAGACCAACACATGTCCCATACCATAGTCAGGCATCAGACTACACTGTGTATTGGCCCTGTATATGAAGGGTTAGTGTCTGAGTGGCACATATGAGGATGGTGTTGTTCACACAGACCATATACTGTAATATTAATTAGGCTTACCATATGTGACTGTGGGTGTGTTCAGATTGGTTGTGGGTATGCACTTTCATACTTTTGTTTGTTACTCCATGCTGTTTCTTGCCTGTAGTGCCTGCTATATTTGCAAGTACATGTGTATTCCCCCATAAGAAACGTAGGCCAGTGTAAAACCTGTAGTTTGCACAGTGCTTTGTGACATGCCTAGCAGCTCAGTGTATTTACGTAGTGTGATGTTATATGCAGATATTTGTCAGATGTACTGTTGCTGGGCCACCATAACTGTTGTGTATTTCTGACAAAGCAGTGGGATACTGTACAGATGTATGTCACAAACTAGTGGGTAGTATGTGGGCTTGTGATCTGTGCTCCTCCAATTAATATGTGTCAGGACAGACAGGAGTGTGTGAATGCATAAACTGTGTGAGCTTATCATAGGTTCATAGGTTCATATATCTGCGATCCCATCCATTGGTCAAGATTTCTCTTGAACAAGGCCAGCAGTGCTCTGCCTCACCGGTGCCAGGATTTTGTTCGCATGCATAGGAGTCTTTGTGATGAATCTATCCCTCCAGCCTACGTCCTAATAATGGCCGTGTCGAGGGTTCGTCTCCGCCCTTGTGGCTCTGATGGACAAATCTGGTTTGACATGGCCTTGGATGTTAGGCAAAGGTCACCTTGAGATGGCGACTGAATAGAGCTGGGAGCTTTTCGGTCGGAGCGGGCAGCATAGATTTGATTTTGAGACCTCCTTTTGGTGGGGACTTTTTTGTTGTCTCTCCAGCTGCACCGCAGTCGTGTCGTCAGATACATTCCGAATGGGGCATTGTACTCAATCATTATTCACGAGTGGTGATGAGTAAAGAGACTATGACCTCCCTTGATCTAGATGAGAATCTGTTTGTATGTTAGGTTGTACAAGGCCTCTGAATAGGGCAGCGGTGGCCTCTGAAGCTGGAGTTCTTTCAGTCGGGCAGCGCGGGATGGTTTTAGGACGTTTAGACCTTTTTTGGTGAGGAACTTTTGTGGCCTCTCCAGCTGCTGCAAGTGTCGTCGTCAGATACATTTGAATGGCATTCATTGTTGCTCAATCATTGGTCTGATGGGTGGTGTAAGGGAGACTATGACCTCCCTTGATCTAGATGAGAATCCTTCATGATAAGGTGGGTAATGCAAGGACTTCCTAACTACTTTAGCTACATGGGTGTCGAATGACAGACTACTATCAACCTGGGTCCCCAGGTCCCTGATAACTTTTGGTAGCTAGGTTAACCCCTTTTTTATGGGAATTTTATGACTGCATTTTTTTTCATTTAACTTTAGGCCGTGTTTCTGGCACCAGTTATCCGTTTCTAGACCTTCCTTATGAAGGATAGATGTGTGATGTGTTTTTCAGCATGGCGTCATCTTTGCAGTCATCTGCAGCCATAACCAGCTATAACCTCCTGTGTTTATTTGTGTACTGGAAAGTAGAACAAATCAAGAGGCAAGACTGAGCCCCCCTGGACACCATGTGACAGGGGCTTTGTGTCTGACATGGCCGCCAGCAAACTCGACCCTGTGGGTTCTGTCACTCAGCCAGTTTGCAACCTTAACATTTAAGCTGATGAGTTTTCAATGATACCCGAGTGGGGAGGGTTATGCTTGGCCTTAGCCAGGCCGGGGTAGGCTGTATGGACCCTTTTCCTCATCAATGGCTTTGGTGACTGTTTCAAAAAGTCAACCAAGACAAAAACTGGAGTTGGATCAAAAGTCTGCAAATTCCCTATGTCTTTATTTATGAGGCAGATGCTTAATGGGCTGGTAATGGGCAGGGTCTGTGTGGGCTGACCGGGCAGAAGCTTTGTGAAGTGGGCCTGGGACCACAGTGCGCCACTCCTGGACGATCCAGAGGTAAGACTTTGATTAAACAGATGTCCTAGCTGTGGGTTTAATTCCTCATTGTTGTTCGTGGACACACAGCGGGGGACACCATCGGGTCCCATGGAGATTTTGGGGGGAGGGAAGAAGTTTGCACTGAACCTGTCAGCCGGATCAGTAATTCACATCATTTTGAACTAGTTCTGAGCATATC
The DNA here is from genome assembly GCF_019279795.1 of Protopterus annectens. Taxonomy (NCBI): domain Eukaryota; kingdom Metazoa; phylum Chordata; order Ceratodontiformes; family Protopteridae; genus Protopterus; species Protopterus annectens. The sequence goes on from NC_056731.1 coordinate 680,668,342, forward strand.
TGGGGTTTCCTCCTAGGTTTCTTTCATAGCTAAAGAAGGCCTTATGATGATTCTTCTTTTCTTTTTTAGCTTTTTTCTTCGAATTTGCTTTTGATGATTTTTATGAGAGCTCTTTTTTTACTTATAGTGATCAAGGGGTCTTACCTTTTAAGGATTTTGCTCTGTCTTGTAGTACCTGACGCTTTTGCCTTTGGTGGTACAAGAGTCTTTGTTTTTTTTGGGATTGCCTTGCCTCCATGCAGTCCTGCAGGTGCTGGTAGAAGGCGCTAGGAAGTTCAGCTGCTTGAGTATTTTTTTCCCACGCTCGGGGCCTGAAAGGAGACCACACTAGTCTTTAGAAGTGTGAGGCTTTTGAGAAGTTCTTTACTGTGGTCTTTTTCTTTATTTCAGGGTGGGATGAGGAGGACCAGCAGCCATGAGAGTTTTGTGTGGTCTCTCACCAGTGAGGGTATACTTCGGTGTGAACATTGTGCTCCCATGTTTCGTGATGATGAGATCAAGTATGTTATCTCCTCTTGTGGGATGTAGTTGTTCCATGGCAGCATTTTTGTTTACTTAATTCCAGAACTTTGGGCTAGGTGTTTGGGCTCTGAGTAGTGTTTCCCAGTCTATATTAGGGTAATTGAGTCTACCTAGTATGATGGTGTTTGGTGACACATTTATCCTCTAGTGTTTCAGGAAGGCCATGTGAGGGTGGCCTGTAACATGCTACATTTGCAGAGCAGTCTTGCCTATGGTTAATTGCACCTGGATGGTCTCCGATGATGTGCATTGCCACCAGTCTTGAGGTGAGGGTTGTCCTTGTGAGATATATGACCCCCCCCTCCTTCTTGTTCTGTCGGTTTTTTTTGGGGCCGCACGATGATATGGTAAAAACCTGATGGCGCTGGGGTGCGTCACAGCACAGACATCGATGTTCTCCATACTGAGAAGGGGCCTCAAGTGCGCATCATTTTGAGATTTCTGGCATTGAGCAGGCAGCATTGTAGTTTTTTTTTTTTTGTGTTCTAGGTTCTAGTTGGTAATTTGGCCTTTGAGCCTTGCCTAAACTATGGGGGTGGGGGTGCAAGAGCCTGCCAAATATCCGAATCCCAGGTGACAGGTGCAAGTCCCCCCTTGAGCGCAGCGTGGCTGTCCAGCATGTCATCCCAGGAAGACAGATACGATCCCTTTGAATGACACCAGCATCTATTCCAATATTTTCATAATATCCCTATTTACATGGCTATAAACATCCACTTTGTCAGGATTGGTCCACACGTCTTGCACTAAGGAGTTCTGTGTTAGGGTTGGGAGGGTGGCCTAATAGTTAAGGTGTTTGCCTTACAAACAGAAAGTGTGGGGTTTGATTCTCACAAAAGATAATTGGCTAAGCTTAAAATGGCTCGCAAGGGCAGTTAGCTTAGTCCTAACCTATGAACCTACCTCTGGACTGACCAGAGTGTGTCAGACTGTCCACATTTATTGGTCATATCTCTGCTGTATTCCATAGGGTCATTGCTGTGATTTGTGTGGTACTGCACTATGATGATCTTATGATGTCTGTCAGTAACTGATGGTGTTCATGTCAGTATCAGAAGTGACTTACCAATCATTTCTGTTAAGACAACCCCTGTTACTGTAGCAACATTCTACATTTATACCTGCAATACTTACATGACTTCCCCTTGTACTTAGACACTGTGACTATTGGTGCTGAGGTATGACTCCACTACATGTTATGGACATATGTTTTATATATATATATATATATATATATATATATATATATATAAGGGGTGGCGTAAGCCACAATAATTTGGGCTAGGCTTATAAATGCCTTAGGGCAGATAGCCTAGTATAAACCTATGAACCTATGAACCTATATATATATATACATATATATACATATATATGCATATACATACATGCACACACACACACACACACACACACACACACACACACACACACACACACACACACACACATATATGTTTACATATATATATATATATATATATATATATATATATATATATATATATATACATACACAGATCTATATATGAATATATATAAAGCAATATACAGATGTATATAAATACATATATAAATATATATGTGTATGTACATGTATACATATTTCTACATATGTATATATATATATATATATATATATATATATATATATATATATATATATATATCCATATCCTTGCTATGTGTGAACATGAGTGTTGTATATACCTTCCCAGAAGCATCCCACCATATTTATCTATGTGTTTATATAGATATAACAACATACTGATTCAACACTATTTTCACTAACAAGTGCTACACAATTGTAGAAGTCAAAGCAGTTATTCACTACTGTTCGGTATGTGTACTGACAGATATATTGGAAAAACAAAGGACATCTTCACAGCTGTTATGGCTTAGTGGTTAACTGCTGTGACTATAGTGTACAGTGTCATGGGTTCAAGGGCTGTTTATTTTGTTACTAGGTAGCACAATGACTGTTGAATACAGATTGGCTAAGGCAGTTTTGAGCAGCTTTAAGTGGGTTTGCATGGGTTTGCCTGATGGTAAGCACTGCTAACGTACGGTTAAATGAAAAGGTGCTTACACCATGTAAGTTTAGCTTAGCATTGCACAAATCTGCTTAGCATTTACATTTAAGCAATGCTGAAACCTGCTAAGCATGGCTCAGCCCTGGTAACCAGTGATCACATTCCAGTCTGATGAAATAGTTGGGTAATGGCATCTTTAATAAGTGTATTTAATTCCATGTACATAACATGGTTCTATGTGCTGTCATTACAATAGCATGTGGTGTGAGTCTACTGTCTGAGACACCTGAGTATATGTGGCTTGTACAACAATCCTTTCCATTTGAATGTGTTTCATATATGGGTAACATCCCAGGTTATATGCAGTCACACTGCCATGTAGCATATCATTATGGTACTACTGTTAACAGTGCTTTCCCATGTAAGAGTAGATTGCAGATTGTAGTTCTGTAACCAAACACCTGTGCATGCAAAGATGGACTATGAGTACTAACCATCGTATTCTTGGTGTGTGAGCTGTGTGTTATTAAGTATTTGCTACTGGATATTGATCTGATATGTGGATATTAACTGTAGACTACTATGTGTATAGGACATGTCATTAAGGGCTGCTGTCATGTAGTAATGGCATACCTATCAGTGTCAGACGTCTATCTGTCCAAACATTCATCCTAATGCATAACTTGTTGGCTAGCTGATGTCTGTCTGTCCTTGGTACAGATGTCAGGTATCCATCTTGACTGCTTACAGGCAATCTATGCTTGACTGACACTGACATGTCTGCCCAGCTGTGTTATGAATGCCAGAGCTAGGAAACCCCACCCTGTATGCACCACATGCCATGAATACCTCAACTATACTACTACTACAGTCAACAGAACATGCTTGGGTACAGGTCTCCAACACAGACACTGGCCATGTTATGTAATATATGTTGCATACATGTCAATTGTAGCACCTCACCAGCCCTCTGCAAGTGGCAACCAGATGATTGGATTTTGAATTTAACTTTCACCGTGAGGATCACTCATATGGCATCAGTTGATAGATGGCCTGCTGACAAACTTCAGGTGGCATGATACCACTGTAGCTACATCTGCTACTCTTCTCCTTTCTTCATGGACAATATCCTGGTTCACACCTAGGAACACCTGCACCCATGGACTCTAGTACTGACACATCTGTCAGTGTGCTTTACTGAGAATAAGAGTGTCTGTGTGTTTGTAAACTTGTAGTTGATAATGCCCTGAGGGCCTTCTCACCCACTACATCCCCCATTGCCATAATTAGAAATGGCTGCTGCTGTAATGGACATTAGGTGTACTGTGTTTCACTCTTCACCCTATGGGCTACCTGAACTTGCAGTACCAGCACAACACTGTTGTACAAATGGGTAAATAGGCATGGGTTGCCCTCTGAGTCCTGGCAAGAGTGAGTGTATGTTTGCAAGTGTGTATATTTGTAGGATGCAGCATTTTGAGGCCACATTCTCCAAATACAATACACCTTGCCATACAGTATAAGTGATAGTGATGTTGCTGACAGTAGGAGAGCCATGACAAACCATCACCCTACTATCCCTGCGGCATGTGCAATAGATGCATATCCCTGTAGTAGCATTGAGATAGACAAGGGGTTGTATTGCAGTCCTGGTCAATTTGTGATTGTGGATATGTCAAAGTATTATCATGGATTTCAGTGAGTAAAATATCCAATGTGGGGTGTGGGTGCTGGGTATAAAGTCTTTACACCATGGTACATGTCCCAAGGTCCATTGCATGAGGACCACTGTCACCATCAACCATACAGGTAACTGATTACACTATCCAGCCCAATGATGCATGTGCTGTGTGCAAATTATCTGTAACAGAATGGACTCACTGACAAGGTAGTTAGCACTGATAAACCCATGTCTCTCAGATGTGTTTATGACTGTTGTGTGTTTGACAATGTGTATATGACAGTATGTCACACTATGTATTGTTCATTAACAACCGGTTCATCCCCCATTACCTTACTGTACAAGGCCTGGTGATATTCTTCACTTAACAAGAAGCTCGGTACAGACCTCATCCTAAAAGCTGTGTGGTGTGTGCATTTATTGAGGCCAAACACATTAGTAGCAATAAGTACTATGGAGGGGTTCTACTCTCAGTGTTGCAAAGTAAGTGTGTGTGTGTATGTGAAGGGATCTACTTCAGTTTGCAGAAAATATATGTCCCAGGAGGTTATCTGTCCAAAAACTGACTGGCAATTGCTGACATTTCAAAGGTATCATCTAGTTGAAATGAATTCCATCAAAACTAGTAGTAGATGTGTAAATGCCATCTTCACCACTGTATAGCTATACTGCGATACTGGAGCTGGTATATATAGTTGGGTGTGGATGTTGTGGACGCAGCCACCCTCATTAGAGTTATTGTTGTGTGTATCCCCCTGCTTAGTCAGCTGTAATACTGTACAGTTTATGTTAACAGTTTAAGTAGTTGTCAATCACATTACATGCGGTTCTACACCACCCCACACCCTCCAAAGTGAAGGGCTGTGCCACCCACACCAGCACACCTATGTTTACCAACTCCAGCATTGCTCTACATTGGGGAAGGGGACATATACCCTGCCAGTACCATTGTCAATGACAGTAAACTAGCGACTGATTATTTAGTGATGTGATGTTTTGCCTATTTTGTTTTGGTGGAATTATATAGGCTAAAATGGGGTCACTGAAAAAGTAAGTACATCCATTTGTACAGTATTCTCTGTGTATTGCATCAACACCAAAGCCTGTGTGTGCGTGTGTGTGTGTGTGTGTGTGTGTGTGTGTGTGTGTGTGTGTGTGTGTGCGTTTTATATACAAACATGTGGTGTGTGCCACAAAGTACACTTGCCATTGTCCATTGTAGAAGGGATGCTGACATCATCCACCATGCACTCACCTGTATACACCCCTCAAACCTATCAGCTATGTGGCACATGCAGAAACTGTTACGCAGACCTGTTACTTCTGTTCAGCTGTACCCAGGATATGGCACAGTCAAGGTGTCACCACAGTGACATACCCATTGTATGAAACAACAGCAGACCAACATCCTGCTGACACATAGACACCTACAACACAAACTGAATACATTATGCAGACCACCATCAGTCATTGTTAATAACAGCTACAATGCATCATGGCTGGACAACTACACATCCTGACATGTAAGCATTAAACTTTCCTGATGAAAACATGTTACACAGCATTACATTGGTACACATTATAACATTCACCCTGTGCATCAGAACCATATTAGCCTGTCCCTGCATTGATGTTATGGATGACAGGGATGTGGCACAGGTATCATCATATGCACAGGGTGTGTTGTAGGTTTGACAGAGACCCAGGCTGATCCATTTGGTTGACATCCTGTGTGTGTGTTAGGGGATTATATTATTCATTGGGCTGTGCTGATGTGATGTGTGTAGGTATGGGGTTGCCCTAGCTGTGTTTGCGATACCTGTGTGTATGCATGGACACAGTTCTGCCATGTAGCTGCCTTATATATGTTCTTTTTGGACAGCTGCAGACCGTACATGGCAGGGTGTGCAGTTCACCATCTCCAGCCATGGACACGAGAACTGTGCCTTCCAGGGGTTCCACAAGCACTACCAGGTACAAGGCAAGATATGGCACTATCCCCTGAGGTTGACAAATGTCTGCTGGATCCGGGTGCCTGTTGGGACCAGCCAGGGCCATGTACACGTAGTCTGATATGTTGTGGTGTGGCCAGCATCCCCCCTGCAGTGCTGGTACTGTCACTATGGGAGCAGCTGCAACTTGTTGCATGTCCACATAGACCTCTACCTGTTGGTGTTGCTGACCTACGTCCACATGGCTGTTGCCCTACTCCCACCATATGCTTGAACACAGACATTGCATGGTCAAGGATTCCCACCATCTCACCCAACCGTCTATCAAGGACCTCTGAAAAATAGTGCTGGGCACCTGCAAGATCACAGATGGTGTTGATAGCAGAATGAATAGCCCTCTGAAGCCTGAGACTCTGTCTGGTATAACGTTCCATACATGCCTGTGCCTCCATGATGGCCCAACACATGCATCTGGTGACACCTGCTGTGACACTTCTGCACCCCTGTACATCTGCCTGTGTGGTACCTTGCCAGTCATCTGGCTATTAATGTTGTGTCCAGACACACTTGCCATAGTCACCACAATGTCCTGTCCTATGCCACCACCCACCAACTGTCCCTCATCTATGGCCACTGGTGATGGGGTATGTATAGGCAATGTGAATGTGTGTGGAGGTGGGGTGGATAACAATGGGATGTCAACTGATGGCATGGCTTCAGCCCTTGACAACCCCACCTATGCCTCACCATACTTATCATCATTGTTAGAGTCTGTAAGGTCACTAACCTCAGTTTGCCTGCAGGAGGGACACTTACCCACCCTCACCACGTGTGAGGGGAAAACAAAACACCTACTTTAAGACCTGTATGTCATTGCTTACCTCTACACACTCTCTCTCTCTCTCTCTCACACACACACACGCACACACGCACACACACACACACACACACACACACACACACACACACACACTTACAGATAAAGTGGCACAAAGATATTACACAGACATCTCATTACCCAACTGTCAACATGCATGATGTATGGCACTCAGCAGCATGCACTGCAACTATACTCAATCACTGTTACCAACATTATACATCTCTGCAATGCATGTGTTGTGTTAGGAGGTGATGCTCCTTTCCCTGGAACACACTGCACCCATGTACACAATATTGCTGTGCACCTGTTCAGCACCCTGGCACATACTGTGCACCATACCTCAGGGGTGTACACACCATTGCTGAATGTGTATATGTGTGGCAGTTATGTTTGCTCTGTTACTCACAGCCCCTATGTTTTTGTCTGACACATACCTGGGATGATATGAGGACAGATGTCAATACTGAATGCCTGATGTCTGATTTGTAGATCTCATCATCAGCAGTGCATGTATGAGCAATACAATACAATTATACTGACAACCTTCAATACTTACTGTGGCTATGAGGAGTGTTCATGTCACCCTTTTCCCTGATATGCCATGGGGCCACAATATTGACTATGCTAAGATTACACACACCTGATATGTGACATATGAACTGCGCAATCAAATGCAGTATCAAACAAATGTGTTAGTTGTGCAGATGCTGATTGTGGTGCATACGATATGTGGGTTGCATATGTGTACACACCCTTAACACAATGGTTTGTTGCAGCACCTGTTAAGTGAACTACAGCAGTCACTATTCCTGGAAGGGGTATACTAGCATGTGCATTTGCACTTGTCATTATTTGGTCACTCCGCCCTACAAATGTCCCCTAACTTTGCCAGATTGCAAGGTAAACTCATGTTCACAGCCCTTGGAGGTCACACAGTGCCTTCACTATTGCTGTGGAGTCAGAGTTATGTCTGGCACAATTCATGACCTTAACTGTGTTCAGATACAGCCATTCTTAGCAAGCTTTGAACGTATGCTTCAGTTCACTGTTGTGTTTCAGGATGACACCCCCTCCCAATCCTCAGCCTTTTTCAGATGTTTGACAACTATGTGCCACACATGAGTGTCATTTTGCAGTGTCCCAAATTCACAACACCATGTCTACCAGCCTAGTTCCTGCTAATGAACAGCAAAACTAAAGGTGTACACTGGCACCAACAAGGTAAAGATGGGGATGGTGGGCCTGAGGTGGAGTGAGGTGTTGCTTGTGCAGCACATGTATCTTTATTAATACTGTCTGTAGGTTTCAGCCTTGTTCTTGGTACACCATTACACATTGTGACACATGCCGTTGGGAGAGTTTTGATGTTATGCATATGCTACCTGTAGAGAGCCCTGGAAGATGTTCCCTGTGGAACAACTCTTCCATCTGATTACCCTAACCCATAGGCCATACTTATGCAGACTGCATGCAATTGTTGACACAGGTGCTGCTCAGGCAGTACTTGCTAGACATTTCTGCAAGTCCCTCAGTGTTGCAGTATGTTTCTATGCAGCCTCCATGACCAGTCTGCAACATGTGTCGTCATCTGTCTTGGATGGCCATATGTTTTTTTCTACATTAATGTTGTCCCATACTTCATCGTAATATACATGACTGTCTGCACTGTTTCCCATGGTATATACAATGGTTAGGTAAGGCAACATCTCCCACTCCTCCTGAGTGCTACCTTTTGGATATGGGACCATTCCATGGTTTATAAGATGTGTGCAAGCTATGGCTGCCTCTGTTGCAGGTGAGTGGGCAAATGTCATGGACATACTTCTTGGACTGCAAACCATTAATTGGTATGACATTGAGGACCTGTACTTGATGGAAGGTGCATACTCATGAAGAGTGAATGCTATCCGTACCTCAAAAGATGGTTCCATAGTATGTTATTTAGAGTGTGTGCACACATATGCTTCCATTGTTTAAGGTATGTATTCCCCATATTTGTTGTCCTAACATAGGATGCCATAGTACACATTCATTGCTCATGTTAGGATCACATTACAGGTTGTAAAAGTTGTGGAATGTCGTATTGTGATATGCCCTTGTATAGATCTGTAACAGTTGCCATTGTAATAGTGGTATATACAGTGTTGTAGCCACTGTATAAGGGTAATGTTTCAGACATGTCCCTACTGTAGGCCATTTGTCCTACCATTATGTCCATCTCTGTCCACACATCTTGCACTGACAGGTTGTTAGTTATACTACAGGACTCTTACATACCCTTCAGATATGCTACATGGTGACCACTGTGATGCAGTGCAGTTAACAGCAACAATAAGTGAACATGTACATCATGCATTATGGGTAGGTGTGTTAAATCTGTACATGGAAAATACCATGGCCATAACATGGCCGGTGTATTGGCAAACCTGATCAAAATAAAACCATACTCACCAGCTACAGGCCGCTGCCCCAGAGATATATCAGAGGGACCTATATAGTTGTGTGAGAGATGTGATGTCAGTAGCCACACTTGTGGCATTGATACAGGGTGGCAGCAGGATTTGAGTACAGCAACAGTACAAACACACAGTACTAGAGATTATGCACATCTGTTCATTACTACACTGCAGCAACAGACTATGTTATTTGACATATGCATGAACATACTTTACAGATGAAGATGGAGAAGCAACAGTGGTGTACTAATGTGCCCTGGCAGCTTATCTATATGCTCCTCATCCATTGTGTGGGTAGTACCCACCTCCAAAATGCTATCATCAGGTTCTAGGCTTGCCTTGTGGGCAGGTGCCCCAAGGCTGGAAGAGCTCCTCAGCATGTGTCAGTGGGGGATGGATGGCATGACTGCCACCTGTGGCTAGCTGGTCCATCCTAACTGATGGGTGTGGCAGATTAAGTCAGTGCACTGATATCGTACC